>NC_142526.1:21478773-21543773 GCF_964205215.1 Stylophora pistillata | reverse complement strand
ACCTGAAAAAAATCAGGCCTGTACGGGACTCGAACCACTGACCACTGCGATACTAGTGCAGCGCTCTAACCAATTGAGCTAACAAGCCAACTGAGAGCAGGCCGTTAAGTTGATTCGTAATGAACCCGTGAAAGTGATAAATGAGATAGAATAAATATATGAAAATATGATTTTCATATATTTATTCTATCTCATTTATCACTTTCACGGGTTCATTACGAATCAACTTAACGGCCTGCTCTCAGTTGGCTTGTTAGCTCAATTGGTTAGAGCGCTGCACTAGTATCGCAGTGGTCAGTGGTTCGAGTCCCGTACAGGCCTGATTTTTTTCAGGTCTGAATTTCGCTATTGCTCAAATAGCGCTATCTACTGCGAGGATCGTCCATCATACGCATTACAATTTCCTCAAATGTGATTGGTGCGTTAGCTACTTTATTTTTCACTTATTTTTCTGTAGAGTTTTAATTGCAAAGTGTAGTCGGACAGTCGGCTGTAATCAAACACTTGTAATTGGACAGTTAAGTCCACTCAGCTCAGTAAATCTACTCATCAGATTGAATAGGCCATTTTACAGTTGTGCACTTAGTTGCCAAGCCTTTAATTTAGAGTGAGGCTAAAGATGACCTTGTTGTGATAGAGACCTGTATCTAGTTGGTATGATAACAAAGTGATTTACATTTGAAAGGCAGCAAGGTTTGTATCATAACAAGGTCATCTCTAGCCTCACTCCCATTCAAAGGCCTGGCAACCAAGCACATAACTGTAAAATGGACTATTGATTTCAATAACCATAGTAAAAACCACTTTGCAACAAAAGTGGGGAATTTCCAAAATGGAGGAATTTTTTAATTTAGACAATTTCCCTATGGGAGAAATGTTTCCCATTGTCAATTTTGACTTATTTCCACAGCTTTTTTTTCCTATTTTATTTGGAAATTGTAATTTTTGTGATTGATTGGCAATAGGGCTTCGTGTCTTCCAATTCTGTCAGAAATCATACTCATGATTAAAAAAATTAGACTCCTGTTAAGCAATCGTCCAACTTCATTAATCACATGTTTAATTGTATGCAGTATTGGACCCCACTCATGCAATCCTAAAAAGAAAACTGGGGTGGATAGGACAAAAAAAACACAAGAGGTGTTAATTTTTAACTGCTCCTGTGAGGAGCTTCTCCTGGATGGCACACTGACTAACATATAAACTTTATCATTTTATGGTGCTGACTGACACTCACCAAATGCCTAAATGAAAAGCAATTTAACTGATAGCCTCAGCTACTGACTTGCTACTTACTAGCTACATATAACTTACTGAATGGTTGGCTAGATGGGTTACTGGCTGGTTAGCTGGCTGGCCAGCTGGTCAGGTGATTGTTTTGTTGGCTGGATGGCTGTTTGGCTGCATGCAGTGCTAGCTGGGTGGATGGCTGGCTGGCTGTTTAGCTAGATGGATGGATGGCTGGCTGGCTGGCTGAATGGATGACTTGGTGGAATTGGATGAATAGCTTGCTGGCTGGATAGCTGGTTGGCTAGTTGGCCAGCTGGCTGGCTGCAGTGGCTGGCTGGGTGGCCGGATGCATGGCTGGCTGGCTTTTTGGCTGGTTTTGCTTGATGGGGCTTGGCTGGATGGCTGGATAGGGGGAAGACTGGATGGCTGAGTGGCTAAATGTTGACTGACTGGATGACTGCATGGCTGGATGCCTTGAAGGCTGGCTGGCTGGCTGATATACTCATGGTGATTGACCAATATAGTGATTCAATATATATAATATATTGATATTGATTCAGAACTCTGTGATAGATTGATTGATTGGTTGATTGATTGATTGACTGAATGATTAGTTGATTCATTTTGTTCTTCTTTTGCTCTTATAATTATTGTAGTGTATCAGAAGGTTTCTTACCAAACATTCCATGTAAAAAATGTCTTTTATGAGGAGAAAACTGTACAAAACCTTGGAAGAGCACGTTATCAACTGGACCTTGTAAAATGGAAAGGTTTTTCCGTCACCAGTGAATTTGCTGCTGCTGTCTGTAGCTTACCACAAACATATAACCAGAGGACTTATCGCAGATTCATAAAAAATTGGGGAACGGTTGGTCTTTAAATTAACTTTGTTACCTCATTAACTTTTAATTTGATTGGGTCTGGCCCAGTTTGGTTTGGCCATTTTTTTAACCCTATGTGTCAAATTATGAACAAATTATATGAGTTTGCCAAATTTTGAGTTACTTTTGTGTATTGTACCATGAATTTGAAAAATATCTGAGTTGCCCCTCTACCATGTTCTACATTTGACTAGACTTAATTTTTGCATTGCAAAGATCTGTTTTTTGACCCCATTTTTTTTATTTTTGTCTTTTTTGTTTTACATAGTTTTAGAGTACAAGCAGTCCCTCCTTTTTGGCAAAATCTGTTATGCAATTCTTAAAAAATTAGTGGAAAAAATTGATATTAGCATGCAGCAGGGAGCTCTTGAAGTGGTTAATGCTCCACTGGAGCTCCATGAATGAGCTAAGTGCTCAAAAAGTAATTAATACATGTCAAGTTGATCTTGTCAACATAATGTGCATGCACTAGAACCCAGTTCTCTTAGATATCAAATGTGGGTTTAAGAGCCATATGAAAACCCAAATATTTTATAATATTAGTAATATATAAGGTCAGGTCAGGTTATGCCTGCCACCAGTAACCATGTTACTTGGTGCCACTGCCTCATGCGGAGAAGGAAAACTCTGTCAAAAACCTCTGCTGCCTTGCAACCACACCTCTTTTGTTGAGAAACTTCAGGAGTAAACCTCTAGGAATCTGGAGCTGGAGTCCCATAGGCAGTTCATGGTTGCATGCAATGTCGCTCTGGCAACTCCTACAATGGCACTAGTCCTGCTACTTGGGCAGCAGCTGGTCCTCCACATCACCCTGCCTTGGTCTGGGCCCTGGAGAGGACACTCTCCAGGGCTTCACTTCATAGCGTTGAAACAACAAGTCTACTGGTAATAAGCTACAAAGCTCAATAGGCATAGAGTGTGGCACCAAGGGTTGCTTCTGACTGTGGGAGAGATCTTCGCATCTCATTGGACAGTTACCGCCCACCTTAAGCTGGGCAGCCCCTAGCCAGTAAGGTGCTGTCCTGCCACAGTCTGCCTTCCACATTGGGTGCACAGGGAGTAGCATACACTGACAAGCAGACCGTAACTACCACACCAGGCAAGAAAAGACAAAGATTCAGATTAGGATACACTGACATGTAGACCGTAACTTCCACACCAGGCAAGAAAACACAAAGAATAATCAACAAGAAGAGACCAGCTCCTAAACTGGGATGTTGGAATGTCTGCACTGTGACAACTGGACTTGACAACCCCCAGGAAATCAGTGATGTAAGAAAGACAGCAGTCATCAACGATGAGCTACTGAGACTGAAGATAGACATAGCCACTATGCAAGAAACACGCCTAGCTGAATCGGATCTTTGAAGGAGAAAGACTACACCTTTTTCTAGCCAGGAAAGAGTGCTGAGGACCGCAGAGAGCAGAGAGTAGGGTTTGCAGTCAGGAACACCTTGCTGAAGAGGTTGACCTAGGTGACAAGAGATCAGAGTTCCTGCTATCTCTCCCCCTCTATACCTCTGCAGGACCAGTTACGCTTATCAGTGCCTATTCCCCAACCTTGACCTCCTCACCTGAGGCAAAACACGAATTCTACACCAACCTGAACAACGCCATCAAAAACATCCACAAAAGCGATCACCTTGTCCTCGTTGGCGACTTCAATGCCAAAGTAGGTGCTGACCATGACTCTTGGCCATCCTCCTTGGGTTCCTTTGGAGTTGGCAAGATCAATGAGAACGGGCAGCCCCCGTGGGAGCTTTGCTCCTATCACAGCCTCTGTGTGACCAACTCCTATTTCCAGACGAAGCCACAACATAGAGTGTCATGGCGCCACCCCCGATCCAAGCACCGGTACCAGCTCGACCTGGTCATCGTCAGACGTAAAAACCTCAAGGACGTGCTTCTCACCCACTCATAACACAGTGCTGACTGCAACTCCAACCACTCACTGGTATGCCGCAGGATCAAACTGCTACTTAAGAACTTCATCGCTCCAAAGACGTAGGGAAGTCACGCATTGATGCGACCCAAATGCAACATCCAAAGAAGCTTGAGGAATTCACAAAGTCTGTTGAAGATGTTCTGTCTGCAGGCCACTCACAGTACACTGCTTCCAAGTCATGGAACCACCATCGTGAGGCAACCTTTGGGAGAAAGACCTTCAAGTACTGCGACTGGTTTGATGCCAAGTCTCCGAAGTAGACTCCTGTTATTGAAGCAAAGCCTACTGCCCTTGCTGAATACAAGTGCTGACCAAGTTGAAAGACCCTCCAAGCACTCAGATCAGCCAGGAGCAAATCACAGCATACAGCAAGTATGCTGTACAAGAACAAAGGCAACAGAAGCGACTGCAACAACTTCAGAGGCATCTCCCTGTTGAGTATCGTGGGCAAACTGTGTGCCAGAATCCTGTTAGTGCATCTTCAACAGCTGGTGGAACCCGTCTACCTTGAGTCCCATTGTGGCTTTCGAGCAGAACGCTCTACAGTGGACATTATCTTCTCCCTTCGCCAACTACAGTAGAATTGCAGGGAACAGCAGAAGGCCCTCTATGCCACCTTCCCCCGAATCCTCACAGCATGATCAGATGTTTTCATGACAGCATGAAGGCAACTATCCAGTACGAGGGCAGTATGTCCGAATCTTTTGAGATCAAAAGTGACGTAAAGCAAGGCTACGTCCTTACTTCAACCCTCTTTGGCATCCTCTTCTCCCTCCTTCTGAAACATGCATTTGGGAATTCAACCGAAGGGTTGTACATGCACATAAGATCAGAGAGTAGAATCTAAAACAACGCAAGACTCAGAGCGAAAACTAAGGTGAGTGAGACCATCATCTTAGCTAATGACGCAACAGTCACCTCACACACTGAAGAAGATTTACAGTGTCGGATGGGCAGATTCTCTCAGGCCTGCAAAGACTTCGGACTAACCATGAGCCTGAAGAAGACCAACGTGGTGGGCCAAGATGTGGACATACCACCTGTCATCACCATTGACAACTGTAAACTTGAACTGGTAAACCAGTTCACTTACCTTGGTTCCACCATCAGCGACGACCTGTCCTTAGATGCCGAAATCAAGAAACGCATGGGCAAGGCCGCAACAACCCTAGGACGACTGACCACTCGCGTCAGGGAGAACCCCAAGCTGATCACTCTAACCAAGATGGCAGTGTACAACGCCTGCATATAGTCAGCACCCTCCCGTACGGGAGTGAATCTTGTACAACTTATGCCAAGCAAGAGCACGTGCGCCGTATGGAAGACGGCCGGATCCCAAAGGACATCTTCCATGTTAAACTCGCGTTCAGCAATAGACCCCAAGGCTTCCCCAGGTGAGATATAAAGGTGTCTGCAGGCGCGACATGAAAGCTCTGGACATCAAAACAGAGATCTGGGAGGACACCACAGCAAACTGCAGCAGCTGGTGCTGCTTGCTCGAGAAACGGCTGAAGACAGGTGAGGAGAAGATCCTGAACCTGGCAGAACATAGGAGAGCCAGGCGGACACGAATACCTCCCATGAGTAACTTCATCTGCTCTTTGTGCAGCAGAGACTGCCACTCCCACATTGGCCTTCCTAGCCACGGACGACGCTGTTTTTTTCGCAACACCACGAACTCCGAGGGTGCAGTATTCATGATCGATACCGACCAACGGAGGCGTACTACTAATATATAAGTGATTAGTATTACTGTAATGATATTGATAATAATAAGATTAAGCTTCCCATTATACATCAAAGCATTTTTTGTCTCAGAATAGAAATGAAATAAACAGTACCTGTAATATGTGCAAGCTATACACTGCACATAGGTAACTGAGTGATAAAGATACTTTTCATTTTTATTTATTTTATTAGAACCTGCCCGTAGAATAGTTAAGTTAAACTGCAGACTGAAGAGCGTTATGTATTTTTGTGCATAAATTATACTTTGTAAGAAATAGACAACTTTTTTGAGAGACATGTTTCGGTATGCTTATGCCATCTTCAATCAATGAATTATCACACTTGCTACTACTAGGACCTTAGGGAAATTTTACTTTCCTTGCAGCATATTGTCAGCGAGGTGGAACTTGGAACCAAGAAGATTGAACGTTACAGGAGTTCATATACTGATTTCTTCAAGTATGCCTTGAAAAATGTGAGTATCGAGTGGAAAAGTCTTCATTCAGCTATCGTTTCAGATATCGTTAGGTTTTTCCTCTCACTGAAATAATTCCAGGCTGCTCAGTGAGATATAGACTTTGTTACTCGGCATTCAAGTGTCGTTTTTTAATTGCACGTAAGCCAGTCACATTCCATTTGGATCTAACTGCTAGAGGAGAGTGTTAACTTACCGTTATGCTCCAAAGACTCATTCTGATAACAACAAAAGATTAGCCAACAACCTAGCTCGTTGAGCTGTACACGGCTGACTCAACTGAAATTTGAAAACAATAAGTTTTCATTCTTTATGGATTTCTGTGATACTATGATGCCTTTTAACGACAATTTATATTAGCTGTGTAAAACCCATAATTTGAAAAATTACCAATTTATCGTTGCCAACTGCTGCGAAATCTAAAGAAAAAATGAAAACTGCTCCCGCGTGATTTAAATGTGAATGAACACTTTTTCACGGAGAGTTTTCGTTTGTTTTTGCTCACTCTGGTTTTTTTGTTTCTTTCCCTTAGGTGAAAACCGCAGTGTCTGTAACTGGTCGGTTCTTATGGTATAGTAGCTCTCTTTCCGTTAACTTTAAAAGATTCAAAGCGTCCATGAAAACTGGCACCTCATTTGGAAGTGAAAAAGTTGTGTTTCGGTGTGGTACACGTAAAATCCCTGAACCCATTGGATTGAAATTGGTATCCATTGACCGTGTGTTTGACGACAGCTTCTTCAAGGCATTCAATAAGCAATACCAATGTAAGAAATTGGCTCAACTGAGGGCGCACGTGAAAAAGATTTTGAAAGAATACCCAAGCTTGGAAGGAGCTAGAACGAGTCCGCGAGGTGAGTGAGTAGCATTACTCACACCACTAAATTTGATAGTTAACAATTGTAAACAGCACAGCGTACACGATTGAGTTAGGGATGCACACGGGAGGTTGCTAAGCACGAAAGAAGCGCAAGAGTCGCGTGAGACGATAGCCGAGAGCGACTATAGCTTATTTAGTGCTTAGCAGACCTCCCAACTGCATCCATAACTCATTATAACACAACCAAAGTAAAGCGCGCGCTCTGATTGGTCAATTCAGCGTCCACCATTTGCCCATGGGTGTACTCTGCTGACGTGAGCAAATGCAAAGAATAGTTTTTCGCTATCGCCTCGCGCGACTCTTACGCTTCTTTCGTACTTGGTAACCTCCCGCGCGCATCCATAACTCAATAGTGTACACTGTGGTGTTTACCATTTGTTGAATAGTGTACACTGTGGCGTTTAACATTTGTTTTATAACATAACATTAATTGTAGCAAAGGAGTTTTCTTTTATCTAACAAATCTTATGTGAACAGAAAAAAACTCACCATTAGCTCCTCACGTCAGCAGCGTACACCCATGGGCAAATGGTGGACGCTCAATTGACCAACCAGAACGCGTGCTTTACTTTGGTTATGTTATAATTAGATTTGTAGAATCACAGGCTGCATATTTACAACAATAACAGATCAAACAGCAAGATCGATATTAAGAGAAACAAACACGTACAAATTTATTTTAAAATAAAGAAAGACAGGTTTCATGTTTTATTTCCTGTAACATGACTTACGCTTGTTTATTTCTACAATTGATCTTGGGCCCCGGAACGGTTTACGCTCGCAAAACTTTCAGTCTACTCCAAAGTGTGTCATTGCACAAGTATTAACTTAATATTAGTAATATAACATGTGCATAACAAAATATTCTACAAAGAGCTGTACGCTTCCAAAATTGATCTCTATTATCCGCTTTTCCCCAGTAACTACTGTTTTTTCCCCGATAACGACACTGTCTTATGCAGCGACAAAATTGAGGCTTTGGAAGGAAGAATTAACTTTTCTGGAATGTCATAATGCTTTCAAAAAAATGACCAGTAGAAGCCACTGTAAAGATGGACCACCCGTTTAATTTAACTAACCTTTTTTAAACGAAATTTCCTCTTTCTTAGAAGACTGCGATCTGATAACTTTTCCGGTTTTGTTGACGTTAGTAAGTTTACTGCTCTGTTTATTGTAAAAAAAAAAAAAGGAAGCATTGAACGCAGCTCCTAAAATTTTTTTCTAAGTATTCTTCTTTTTATGACTAGAAATTCATGTTCAAATACTTTTTCATCCTTCTTTCCCACTCAGTCTTCTTCCAAATTAAGGAAGCTCACTATTTGCAGCTTCGACGAAGAAACATACCCTTGAGCAGTAACTTCATTAATTCATAAGTACGTATTCATTCTGCTAAAATAACGTGCAACTCTACCTTGAGGAGTCGTCGCTTTACAAGGTTTTTTGTAAATGCTTTTAGATCCCACAGTCCGCATTCCTCTAACATGGCCACTGGGTACCTATGGATTCCCTATGGCAAATTCAGGATGTCCAAACGGAGGTTTTTGGCGTACGGGCTGGCGATACCACGACACCGAAGATAACAACCCAAGCAGCTATTGGTCAAACCCTTACGATTTGGCTGGACACATCCACAAAAGTAACATGGTACAAAAATTCTGTATCAAGACTAAATCTCGAACATCCAGATATGATATGCCATGGCCTGAAGGAAAGTACTGCATCTTCAAAAAAGAAAGTTGCCCCGCAGGTTAGTACAAGAACTTCTTTTTCGATGAAAATGTAATCCGTGCCTCAGATCCTCCTGTGCGACTCTTTCAAAAAGATAATATCTGTGGCCGTTACATGTACTTTCATCCCTTAATAGCAGATCTTGAACCAGTCACATGACCTTCCTCTCTAAAAGATAATAAACAATGATTTTCACAATAATTTTGGCACTTTGTAGTTTTATTCATACTCCTTATTCCACGGTTTATCATAAAATACGCGCGATGTTTGAAAGTTTCGAGGTGTTTCGCCGAGCTCCCTAAGGAAAGTACGAGCAATAAGCAAAATGTCTGCCCATGTTAATCTGTCAAATAAAGGATTTATTATTACGCTATTATTTCATTTTTCTAGCACTTGTGCCTCTAGTTTTCGAAGTACATGTTATGGTCTTACTTTAACAACGTGACGATTGCCTAAGGTGTGCGTGAAAGACGAAAACAATGAAAACGAAGCTATTTTTTATGACCAACAAAAAACCAAATTGCGCTTAAAAGTTGGTTGCTCAAGAAGTCAAACCTAACTTGATAAACTGAAAGAATTCAAAGTTTGAATCGTTCAGTAGGGCCATTTTGTTGCTCTGCTTCCAGTTCGTATTTTTGCCTGGTCTACAGTGTAATAGCGTCGGATATATTTCGTGTTCCGTTGCCCTAATATGTTGAAATGGCGTAATGGTGAAATGATAAATCATGATATTTATACGTTACATCTCCTGTTAAATAAATGATTTAATTCAAGCTTAATGCTGCAGTAAATGTTTCCTGCGCAGATTTCGAGGAGGCACACATTCGTTGGGACGATGAAGATCACAAGAACAACAACAAAGACGGTGGCACGCTTCCAGAAGGCAGTTACGGCCGTAACACTTATATCGAATACTGTTGCCGAACGGATGGAGATGCCACTGAAGCTATTCGCCTCCCAACTGGCTCCCCGTTTGTGCTAATTAAGGGTAACACCCACCTATGTCAGAAAGTGGATGGAATGGTAGAAAAATCACAGTACTTTTACTGGGACACCGAAGATAAAGATCCGCAGTCCAGAATCCATGGACCGATCAATGCTGAGTTGATTTCAAACCGCAATATAAAAGTTCACTACTGTTATTACACCTAACCCAATACCAGGCCCCACGCGCAGCCGCAGACGGAACTAATGCTTCAAGAACATTCGAAGCGAACATGAAAAATTAAGGGAAAGTAACTTGTAAACCAGTGTTAGTAAGCGCTTTTGAAACCAGAAGTTAATTTAACATGGTGTTAGGTCCTACTGATTTGATGCCTCAATATTAATAATAATGATAATAATAATAACAATAATAATAATAATAATAATAATAATAATAATAATGATAATGTGAGCCGAAAGTGAGTTATTTTCGATCGTTTTTTTACACTGTTAATATTTTGTACTGTAGAGGATTTTATGGAAATGATTGCCAAATAAAGTTTATTATTCTAAAGAAACCATTCTAAAGACTGGACTATGAGGCAAATGGATTGTGGAACTCCTAGAGCCAGTCAAAGATACTTTTTGATTTAAAAATCTTCCGTTAATTTTCAAATATAAATAAAAAAATCTAATAATAATAATCTTATCAATAAAGATTTAGAAATGCAAAGACTAGCAAAAACTAACGATAAAAACCGACGTTTCGGTGTCATCATGATGCCATTGTCAAGGAGAAATAAAAAATAAAGTTTGTGGCAAGGGGTAACACTAAATTAGCATAAATATGTTACGAGCTAATTAACAAATACTTTTGCGCGAATTGAATCGCTTTGCACGTTCAGAGTGGGTTTTAAGTCTCTGATGAAAAGCATTTCGTTCACCAAACAATCGAACTTGTTACTACACTTTTTCAGAATGCTAAAACGTTTCAGTAGGTCTTTCGGGACTTCGCTGTGCCGTCCGTGGTAGTGTTTATATATTGAAGATGCCTTTCGTTTATGTCCATCCACGCGTGTGTGTAAGTGTCCGCGTGTATAGCCCACATAACCCGCATCACACAGGTCACATTGAAATTGATAAACGACGCGTTGTTGGTTGACAATCTGTGGCTTGATTTCTCGTACTTTAAGATCTTGGCCAAGTTTGCGGCTAACAAATACTGGCTGGACAGTTGTCTGCACCTTCATGCTAAGATTCTTGAGCTCTTTCTTAACATAATTTGCTGATTCCTGATCTTTGAAAGGTATGACCACACGAACAATGGATATTGGTTCTTTGGGTGTCTGTGTGGGCTGCGTACCAACAATTCTTGGTGTTAATGGTAGAAATTACCAGGCGTTCCGGGTATTTAAGCCGTGCGAAAACTTTCTTTAGGCGATCACACTCATCATTTCTCTGATGAGTGTGATCGCCTAAAGAAAGTTTTCGCACGGCTTAAATACCCGGAACGCCTGGTAAATTCTACCATTAACACCTTCTTACAATCAAGAATTGCACTGCCATTTGGGAGCTTATTTAGTAAACCTTCTAAAGTTAACTACAAACTGCTTATGACAAGGGACACGCAGTGACCAACTGAATGCTAAGCCGAATACGCCAGACTCCGGGTCGGTAGGTCTGAGTCCGAGCCTTGTTAGGGATCGTTAGATGATAATAATAATAATAATAATAATAATAATAATAATAATGATAATGATAATGATAATGATAATGATAATAATAATAATAGTAATAATGGACTGCCGGTTTGAAAGATGAGCTTTCAAACCGGCAGTCTAAATCCCACAGGGATCAACGAACGCTTTTCATTCCACTAATTTATTCGTGTTTTTCTCGTTGCCATGTTCCCACCAATAACGTAGCTCTATTTTCTGCCTTTAAAAGCACACACAACCCACAATTCCTCTATTCGCTCCGAAGAAGGGCTAACGCTCGAAACGTCAGCTTTTGTAATCATTACGGTGGCCAATTTACCATTTCAACTTTGTTGATATATCCAAATTATTCCCTTTACACGATATACCTGCCGAGGGGAGCAAGGTCCTTTTCAAGTGTGTTATTTGCCGAAATAATATCAACTCTTTACTCCTTAACATTATCAATCATATTCTCCAAACTGTTCTCTGTTCATTTCTCAAGGTGTCAACGAGGAGTTGCTTAACAATCAGGGGTCTCTTTTCGGTTCGTGAACATTTCGGGGGGTGATATTGTAACGAGAAAATAGTTACCATCCGTACCCGTCCTCATCTTCTTGGGAATTGTCTATGCACCAGAATGATTAAAAATATTAGAATCTTTCCTTTGGAAGGCAACAAACCAATTCTTAACACTAACACGGTGAATATCAAACAAAGGTTAGCAACAATCTATTATTGGTTTATTTTTTCAACACCAAACACAAAATTCTCTCAATAGGGAACAGTCGTTATTAATCTCCACCCATCTTCCAGCCGCAAATAATGACCGGTCCTTAACCGAAAATTATCGCTAAATGAGCCAAAATGAGAAAATGGTTATATCTCGAGAGTAAATGGAAGAAGAGGCGTAAAGGAAGTAGGCCGTGGGTGATAATGGAGAGGAAGTGAATTAAGTCGATCGTCAATTCTGGTTCAGTAAATAATTGCTATCTTAGTATCCTCTAACTTTACAGTGTGTTCTCATCTCAATCCAAGTAGTTCTATAAACAAAGTGGCCACAACACTCGAGATAAGGAAAAGCAGAATACCTATGACGCGACTCGATGATAACTTCCTTTCCCTTTACCCCTGAAAGCTATAGTTTAAATAGAAACAAGATGGGGCCAATGGGTCTGTCTCTGCAACATTCAGATTAATTCTGTCGCGGCAAAGTACAAAGTTGTCCACGTATCCTACAATTTGTAGAAGGCGGTTGTTCATCGAAACTGCGTGCCAGGAACTAAGCATACTTTATGAGATACTTTTCTCTGGCGAGGTTTTCATCTATAGTATTCCAAGATTTCTTCCTGTACACAGCCTTCTCGGCAACACTCTTCCACAACGTTGAAGCTTCTTTTAGTCACGTGGTGCGAAGTAAGAAACCTGTCAGCTCTTTGCTTTTCCAGAATTATTTTGCTGGCTCTTGCTTTTACTGAAAGAACAAAAGGAGTCAAACTAGATGGAAAATAATAATTTTATACCTTGATATCGAATTGATGAAATTACTGCTAGGCATGCATAGGTAAAGACGTCTTAAAATGATCGCTTATGTTGCATACCGGAGTTACTCGCCATCAAGAAGAAAGAATGAGTGGATACACGGTTTGTTTTTGTTATGCCTTGCTCTCCAAGCAAATTCTTAGAATTCGTGGGCGAGAGAACTTGTTTTTCTAGGGACTTCAAGTTTCGACGTGGGGACCAGACACAGCAACGTGGTGAGATCGTGAGGAAAACTCTTATCACCAAATGTGTCAGAGCACATGTTAGGCGTGATCTCTCGCTGACGTCACAACTCTTATTCGCAAGATAGATCAGATTGACCGAGCGACCGAATACAACTAGGAACTAGGGTGGGTGCCGGGTGGTTGACAACAAACCACGCATTTTCTAATAATTTTAGTTGAAAGTAAATTCTAGGGGGAGAAATTACGATTTGAAAACCGTTCCGCCTTTAATTTTCGTAATCACTTCGCAGGCTCAAGAAGACTAGCGCGAGTTTGGAGATCACTCATTTGACGCGCCGTGCTCGTGGCTAATTTTCAAAAACAGTCTTTTGATCGTCTATATTGCTTTTTATAACACTAAGACTAAGACTATTTCACTAAATTTCACGAGGTTTCTGTATAAATATAAAAGTGTGTTGAGTAATCTACGTCACAATGGGAGGGACCGTGACGTAGATTACTCATTTGACGAGCCGTGATCGTGGCTAATTTTCAAAACCAGTATTATGATCGTATATATTGCTTTTTATAACACTAAGACTAAGACTATTTCACTAAATTTCAAGAGGTTTCCATATAAATATAAAAGTGTGTAGAGTAATCTACGTCACAATTGGGAGTGACCGCTGACCGAAGATAAGTTGGCCGTGATTACGAAAATTAATGGCGGAACGGTTTTCAAATCGTAATTTCTCGCCCTAGAATTGACTTTCAACTAAAATTATTATTGAAAAGGCTTTATTAATCACTAAAAATTCATATTATAATGAAATAACTGAATTTTTCGGGTTTTCAAATTATAGGGCGGTTTCATCAGAGTGCTCCTTTAAGGGAACGATGTGGTCTGGAACCATACGACAAAAAATGTTTATCGCAAGGTCTTGACTTTTAATAGGTTGAAGTGAAACTTTAGGCTAGCCTACAGACCACGTTTTACATGCGTCGTTTCCCCTTAGTCACCATTCCAATTTAAAAATTCTTTTGGAACCTTCAATTTAATGTTCACCAAGATACAAGGCGAAATTTAAAGTATCAACAGTTAAAAAGTAACCTAACGTGACAAAATTGTTCAACTCAATCCAAATGAAGTAATAATTTTGCAGTGCTATTTGGGACCTTATTTGATAAGCCTGCTAAAGTTAACTACAAACTGTCTCTGACTAGGGACACGCAGTGACCAACTAAATGCTAAGCCGAATACGCCAGACTCTGGCTCGCTAGGTCTGGGGCCGAGCCTTGTTAGGGATCATTGCATCATTTTGTTAAGCGAGCACTTCCCTCCCGAGGTGCCTCTCCCCTTGTAGGAGTTCAGCTTCGAACTGTCAGGGTCACCTGACCAAGTGCTGGGATGTAACGTTCTATAGACTAACATCCAATCCGGATGGAGAAGCATCACTTCACGATATGGTGACTGGAATAATCTCTGGCAGGGCGGGCCCGGGAGTTCAGGGGTCTGAGGTGGTGAACTTTTCCATTGACCTCGACGTTTGATTCGGGGGTGATATTGTGGACCATTGTAACGAGAAAATAGTCACCATCCGTACCCGTCCTCATCTTTTTGTGATTTGTCTATGCACCAGAATGATTCAAAATATTAGAATCTTTCCTTTGGAAGGTAAGAAACCAATTCGTAACACTAACACGGTGAATATCAAACAAAAGTTAGCCATAATCTATTGTTGGTTCACTTTTTCAACACTAAATACAAAATTATCTCAATTAGGGAACAGTTTTTATTAATCCCCACCCACCTTCCAGGCGTAAATAATGACCGGTCCTTAACCTGAAATTACCGCTAAATGAGCCAAAATGAGAAAATGGTTATATCTCGGGAGTTAATGGAAGAGCAGGCGTAAAGGAAGTGGGCCGTGGGTGAAAATGGAGAGGAAGTGAATTCAGTCGATCGTCAATCCTGGTTCAATAATAATTGCCATCTCAGTAACCTCTAAACTTACAGTGTGTTCTCATTTCAACACCATCTATCCAAGTAGTTCTATAAAACAAACTGGTCACAACACTCGAGATAAGGAAAAGCAGAATACCCATGACACGACTCGATCATAAGTTCTTTTTCCTTTACCCCTGAAAGCTATAATCTAAATAGAAACAAGATGGGGCCAATAGGCCTGTCTCTGCAACATTAAAATTAATTTTGTGGCGGCAAAGTACCCTGTCGCCCACGTACCCTACAATTTGCATTGTAGAAGGCGGTTGTTCATCGAAACTGTGTGCCAGGAACTAAACTACTTCATGAGATACTTTTCTCTGGCGAGATTTTCATCTACAGTATTCCAGGAGTTCTTCCTGTACACAGCCTTCTCGGCAACACTCTTCCACTACGTTGAAGCTTCTTTTGGTCACGTGGTGCGAAGTAAGAAATCTGTCGGCTCTTTGCTTTTCCAGAATTATTTCTGGCTCTTGGTTTTACTGAAAGAACAAAATGAGTAAAAATTCATGAAATATAATAATTTTATACCTTGAAATTGAATTGACAAAATTACGTCTAGGCAAGTATAGGTAAGTACGTCTTAAAAATGATCGCTTATGTTGGATACCGGAGTTGCACCCTATAAACAAGCAAGAATGAGTGGATACATGCGAATAATTTGCCCACGAACAAACGGGTCCGTACTTCCTGAGCATCCTCCTTTGCCTTGCTCTCCAAGCAAATTCTTAGAATTCGTTGGCGAAAGAACTTGTTTTTCGAGGGACTTCAAGTTTCGACGTGGAGAACATAGGTATGGGGGCCGAGAGCTGCCATTAAAAATATTCAAATTTATAGGAATTATTATTATTTTTTTTAATTTCGATTTATTTCTCATTTTTCTTTTTAAAATAAAAGTAAGTGAAAGTAAAATGTAAAATAGAAATAAAATGAAACCAAAGATAGATGAAATCAAATCAAAATTAAATACTACCCGGCTGAGCGCTGCCACTAGTTATTTTTGTTTTTTTCTTCGCGGTCGGAAAAAAAATTTTTTCATGGCCGAACGCTGCCACATGGCCGAGGGCTGCCAAACAAACCCAGAATGCACTACCATCAAAAATTTCATGAGCTAGAAGCAATTTCTGGGTCGAATAATTCATACCCATGTCCTTGTATGTCTAGCAGCATGAGTTTTTTGTCTGACTTTTTATAAGAAAAATGGGTTAGACATTGAGCCTTCTGACCCATAACATCTGTTTCCTCGACACAACAATCACCAGTATTGTTTAAGTACTTGGTAAACTGTCTATCAATAAACTCCTCCAAAGTCACAAATTCTCCTTTATCATCTTCACATTAGTAGATCTTTCTATACCTTAAGACCTCTCCCGAATGCATCAATAGCTTGTTTTTCAATGATTTTTTGTTCCGACTGGCGTGCAAAATTCCTTGCAAGAAGATGCATCTGAACCGCCTTTTGGGTGTGTTGTTAGACAGTTTGCCCAATGTCATTTATTCCCTTCACAGCATCGATCAGGAAGGCATCTTTTAGTGACCAAGGTATTCCCCTTGTACTGTGGGTGCTTTTTGGTTGTTTTGTATGCATTGCGAAACCCACCGTGAGCAAACGGCTCTTTTTCTTCATTGAATTCGACAGTTATTATTATACAGCTCCTTTCCTTTAATTATGCGTTGTATCTCCTGCATCACGCTTCTTCCCTCTTTTCGCAGTCACTTTCTCTTTTAACTTTTTCCACGTGGCATCCTCCATACTAGAACCTTGAAAGGTATCCTGCAAATAATTCTGGGTTTGTTTGGCAGCCCTCAGCCATGTGGCAGCGTTCGGCCACGAAAAAAAAATTTTTTTTCCGACCGCGGAAAAAAAAAAGAAAAAGAAACTAGTGGCAGCGCTCGGCCGGGTAGTATTTAATTTTGATTTGATTTCTTTTATCTTTGGTTTCATTTTATTTCTATTTTATATTTTACTTTCACTTACTTTTATTTTAAAAATAAAAATGAGAAATAAATCGAAATTAAAAGAAAAATAACTAAAATAATTCCTATAAATTTGAATATTTTTAATGGCAGTTCTCGGCCACCATAGACCAGTACAACTAGGAACTAGAGTGGTTGACAACGAACCACGCATTTTCGCCCCCTCCCCTCCCCTCACCTGAGTCAATTGCAAATCTCGATCACAGCGCTGCACGTAAAAGAAAATTTGGTTGTTACCCCTTGTTATTTAATAGAATGAATCATTTGGAGCGGCTTAGTTTGCGTGACGACAACAATCGACGTGTCGCTACAACTTTGTATCACGCGACCATCCTCCCGGATTTTCTCGAACTCGGTGCCGCCTCTTGAGAAAATTCTCTCCCTTAAACCTCGCTGGAGACTAATTCTTTTCTGTAGTGTCGAGCCTTGTAAAAGTGAGCGTTATATATATTCTCATTCTTGCTTGTTTTACCGCTTCCCCCGTAGCCTTGTACCAAAATCCAAACAAGTATAAAAATTTGAAATGGCATGATGAGAACGATCGGGGCCATGAGACCGATCATTCTAGAGCGACCGAGCTTCGCATTATTAGAAAGACCGATCTCCTTTATGTAGCCATCCTGTAATGTACCTACAAGCTCCAGCTTGTTTCTTGTGAGTTCCAAGAATACGAATAGTTGAGCGAAGTCCGTCGCGCGAATCAAAAAATATCAGTGAAAAAAAGTTGACGTTAGCGCGCCACGGAAACTCTTGAAGTGACGCCGATGCGCTGTAGGAGCTCCATGAACGAGCCGCTCGAGGAGTTGGTTACAGAAACGCCTTAAAAGTGTTCTGTTTTTTATCATTATTTGCTGCTATTTTTGAATAGGCCTTTACTTTTCGTGCAAACTGCCGCTGACGACTTCTGCGCCAGCGCGCATCAGAGCTAAGGGAAGAAGGAAGTACAACCCTTGGCAATCGACTGACGTGTTTCTTTACACATTTGCTCCATTGAAAGGCGAAAGCAACCATGCATCTTTTCGTCCTTATTGTCGCTCTTCGTATCGCTTTCACCCCCGGTTACGGTAATCCTACAACGGCTAAAGGCCTACATGTTATCGGTGTTGGCTATGATATCCTGAGGGGAAATCCAGACGGTGATCCATCAAAAGGTGGAATTGACCCAGAGCTGAAAACTACCAGAAAAATACTGAAACTGACGTGGAATGACCAAAAACTTTCAGTTAATAAGAAGTACAAGGTGCCAGATCAGATTGTTTTCGCTGATCGTGACTCCTTTGCAGAAAAGACCGTTCAAGAAGTTTTTTCTGGAACCAGATCCTACCAACAAAAACTCAAGACTGCTGTAAAAGTTGACGGTGAGTAGAAGAGGTATTCTTTGTGTATGTATATTTAATAGAAAAAAATATAGTTACAGATCTAAAGATAACTGCACACAGTACTGTTTCGGCCTTCCTTCTGGGCCTCATATATATGTATATACTTACATGTGAGGAAGTAGCCGATATAGGAGTGTGAACGATGAAGGCCGCTCACCAACGATGATTCCACCGAGAAAAGGATCCTTCCACCGAGAAAAGGATGCTCCCTTCTTAAATGACGATAAGTGGAATAAACAGAAGAAGAAGCAAACTTTTCTCTTGTGGCCTTTAATACGTGTACATTTCGCTCATTCGGGCGTCCTCAGCACTAAATATCAATATGGAGTAAAATTTACAAGCAATCAGGGGATTTTAAGTAGGTGCCGAAATGCCTTTAAAGTATTTTGTTTGTCATCATTATTTGCTGCCATTTTTGAATAGGCCTTTACTTTTCATGCAAACTGCCACTGACGATTTTTGTGTTAGTGAGCATCAGAGTTGCAGGAAGAAGGAAGTACAACCCTGAGGAGTGAGCAATCGCGAAACAGGCTTGTAGAGATGAAAGTGTAGTCATTGTCCTTTTCTAACTCAAAATGTATCGCGCTCTACTTTTATGTATCGGCACTGTAATATGGAAAAATGAAAAACACAGACTTCCTATATAGATTTATATATGTGTCTATACATACATATATATGTATACATATAATATATATGTATACATATATATACATATATAATATATATGCACAGAAGCCTATATAAAATTATATTTATAGCTATATAACTGCAGATAGTACTGTTTTGGCCTTATGGACCTCGTTAGTGCAGTATCGATCGATTTAAGGACAGAGGTATATATACACACAGGTGTGTGTGTGTGTTTTTTCACACACTCTCAGTGATCCAATTTAGAGGGGGCTGGAAACCAAAGGTTTGGTCACTATGACAACAGTTATGACAACTATGGCTTGGTGACTAAGTTGATTTGTGAAATTTCAGAAAATTTTACTCATCTGTTTGTGTACTTCTGTTGAAACGTTTCATATATATTTGTATACTTTCTTGGTAGGTGGTGTGAACATTGCATTATGGAAACTTGCATTCAGCCTCAGTACAAGTAAGAAAATATAATTGATGAGACTTCCCACTTGCCAGCCTGGTTCTTACCCCAATCTCTTCTGTTATATGCAAAGTTTCCATGACTTGTATAATTGCAGACAGAATAAGTCACCCCACTCATGCAGTCCTAACCATAACTAATGGCATGTCACATAAAAACTGGAGTGGAAAGGAATCATCATAAACAGCATGACAAAAAAAAAACATGAGAACTGTTAATTTTTAACAGCTCCTGTGTGGAGGACCTCCTTCTGGAAGGCAAACTGACCAACATAAAAACTGAGTGGCTGACCAACTAACTGCCTGAGTGAATATAAGCAGTTTGACTGACTGACTGACTGACTACTGACTCACTACATGAAACTTACTGAACTGGTTGGCTGGCCAGCTGGTCAGCTGGCTGTTTTATTGTCTGGTTGGCTGGCCAGCTGGATGATTGGCTGGCTGTTGGGTGGGATGGTTAGCTGGATGACTGCATGGCTGGATGGCAGGCTGGCTGGCTGGCTGATTGATTGGTGATTGACAGATATGTTGAATTGTTTAGAATCTATGATGGAATGATTGATTGATTGATTGACTGATTGATTGATTGATTGAATGATTAGTTGATTCATTTTGTTATTCTTTTGCCCTTGATTATTGTAGTGTATCAGAAGGTTTCTTACCAAACTTTTCAAGCAAAAAATGTCTTTTATGAGGAGAAAACTGTACACAATCTTGGAAAAGCACGGTACCAACTGGACCTTGTTAAATGGAAACATTTTCCTGTAACCAGTGAATTTGCTGCTGCTGTCTGTAGCTTACCACAAACATATGACCAGAGGACTTATCACAGATTCATAAGGAATTGGGGAACGGTTGGTTTCTAAATTAATTTTGCTACCCTGTAAACTTTTAATTTAAACAAGTCTGGCTCAGTTAATTGGCTTGGCCATTTTTTTACCTTGTGTCCATGGACAATATGTGTTTTCAAAATTCTTAGCTATCTTTGTCTACCAGTAATATTTAAGTTTTCTTTCTTTTTTTGAACTTCTTGACAATGTAATTACTTTGATTTGAGTTCAGGGTTCCCACACTCCTTGAAAGTCCTTGTAAGTCCTTGAATTTAAATTTTTGTTTTCAAGGACTTGAAATTACCCTTGAATTTATACAGAGGTCCTTGAAAATTTGCGAAAAGTCCTTGAAAATAAGTGTAGATGAATCAAAGTCAAAGTTTCCTTTTGTTTTTGGTGTTGAAAGTGTAAGTTTCTAGTACTAATAATATACACAAAAAAATTTCTCAGTTCTGATTGGTTAAGATGAATGCAGTACTCAGTTAATTCAGTGCAGAAGAGAGTTAATTCAGTGCAGAAGAGGGTTAATTCAGTGCAAAGAAAGAAACAAACCAGACATTCTGATTGGTCAATGTCAAGGTCAATGTCACTTGCAGGGTTTAAATAAATTGTTTTTGTACCTGATGCATGCGCTTTTCTTCTGCATAGTTACGAGAAGCTACCTCGTATTTTTTCATTTATATTATTAATACATAATCACATGATTTTCTCGTGCAATTTGGAATAAATAAGCACTTGTAAATTTTTTCAGATCACAAATTGCACTCCCTACGGGCTCATGCAATTTTGTTAGTCTCTGAAAAAAATTTACTCGTGCTTATTTATTCCAAATTGCACTCTAAATCATGTGATTACCTATACAAATAGCAAAAATAAGTTTTCCTTTTAAATCCTGCATCCAACTGTGGTGCTTCAAATGTGATTTTTATATATTTTGTACCTGCTTGGTGCATTGAAAATAACCTTGGTTACCTTGCACGTGATAACTCTGATGGGCATGCTTGAAGGCACGCTCGTGTGACTTTTCGGCCAGTCCTGCACGCGATGTCTTTTATTTATATTAGCTCCCATTTAATTCAAAAGGTCCTCAGTTGAATTGAAGAGCTAAGGTCCTTGAAAATGACCTAAAAAGTCCTTGAAAGTCCTTGAATTGGGTTCCTGAAAAATTGCAAGAACCCTGGGAGTTGTACAGAGGTCTTCCGCCTCTCAGCATGACTTATAGTTCACCACTAAATTTTCTCCGGTTCTTATTGGTTTAAATCGATCACGTGACGCGATAGTGTTCAGCCGTGGAGAAACACTATCAGCCCATAGTGCCCGCCCGCGGAAAATACCCGGATGGATAGTGCCCGTCCACGGAAAATACCTGGATTGATAGTACTCATCCTTGAAAAGTTTTGAATAGTTTGACGGCCGCGAAGTTAGGCAGATCGGAAAAACAGTGACTTTTCAATTCTGACAGGTATAACGTTTTATTTAGCCAATGTACGGTTGCGAATTGTTGACATTTGTGACAAGCTGTAGGCGCGGAAGAAAATTTAGTGGTGAACAAGAAAAACAATAGAGTGTTTATGTCTCGGAACTATCGGTCTGATAGTTGCCCCTTGGAAATTTGATGTTCTTAAAACTAGCATATTTGCCTGAGAAGGGAAGCTTCGAGGGCAAATATTTGTTTTAAGAACATCAAATTTCCAAGGGGCAACTATCAGCCGATAGTTCCTCGACAGAAACACTCTATTGTTTAAAAAGAAAATGTAGTGAGGAAAGCAGTTGCAATGTTCTGCATTTGACTAGACGGTTAATTCTTGCACTACAGTGATCTTTTTTTTTTTTACTTCATTTGTTTTGTTTTTGTCTTTTTGTTTTACATATTATCATTATCCTTTTTTCGCACTGTTTGGCTTTAAATTTTTAACCACCGTCCTCCCTCCCCCCTTTTCCCCAACAAGGAATTCCTAGGAATCTTGGGTGTCTGATAGTAAATAGGTTTGCAGTTTCACCTTACACATCCAGGAGACCAGGAAACTTTTAGGTTGTGAGACTGAGGTGGATGTCAAAAGTTGAACTTTTGGTTGAAATGTACTCATAATAATGTACTCATGTCAAATTTTCAAACAATAAATTCGAAATTATTCAGTGAGTGGGTTGTTAGCAGCTATACATGAAAACTCAATTTTTATGGTTACTGCCTCCTTTAGAAGTGAAGCCATAAGGTTGTCTTGTTGAGTGAGTGAGTGAGTGTAACAAAAGAATACGAAGACCCCCACAACGAAGTCTCCCGAGTTTTAACCGATATTCCTTGCTCTTGGGTTTTGTTTGTTTTGGAACATCTTCGGTTGTTCAGCACTTGGCAACGATTTCTTCAAATGGCTTCGAATGTTATTAAGAAATAGCACGTGATCACACTATTTCCCGGTGCTACTTATTGTTGGTTTCGGAGAACTACAGAAGACGATGAGCATCTAACAATCATTTCATGACGGCGCGTGAAAGAAAAGGTGTGATCGGCGCATCATGACAACTTGGAGGAAATATTTTTCTCTGAAGAGAGAACAACTTACCGTTTGAATCCGACGATTGTGCTTAGTAGATCCTGCAGAGATATAATTTTTTTTTTCCGTTCTTGCCGTGATACTGCAAAAGATGATAAACATCGATGAGATGTTAAACATCGTGATACAGATCGTGATACTGCAAATCGAGCCCCATGCTGCCGTAGGCAACATGGGGCTCGAATTTCACAATCCACATCAACCAAGAAAATGCCGGTGATGCAAGGCCGCCGTTTCGTCAAGGCTGAAGGTCGGAAAGTGGATCGGAGTAACTTAATTTACATTCCGCTCGTCAAGACAACTAACAAAACATCCACTTCTAAATCAACGGGTTTCGCTGTCCCAAAGTGTTTGTTTACGAACATCTGTGGCTTGTCGAAAACAAAAAGTCGTGTACGAGCACCTGTGGCGCTTGAGGCTGACCTGAGACGTCAGGACATTGATGTGTGTATTGTCAGCGAAACTCATCTTTTCACTAATATGCCGAACGCCTCGGTGATTATCCCAGATTACAATGTGTTCAGGCGGGACAGAGGTTGGGCAGACTTGGACAAAAGGAAAAAAGGGGATATTGCGGTCTATGTGAGAGACATTCTTAAAGTCTTAGATGGCTATCGGTCCAATTTATATGAGTTTACTGCTTTAACAGTGCTGTTGCCGTCCGATCACATTATGCTAATTTGCGGCCTGTGTAATCCTCCCAAGCATAGCTACCAGGATTATATAATATCCTTTGTGGACCTTGTTTTGAACAAACACCCAGAAGCGGCTATTGTTTGCGGTGGCGATGTAAATCGTTTGAACATGCAAGAATTAAAGTTTTGTCTGGCTGGGATTTCATGGTTGATTTCCCCACGCGGGGATAACGCGTGCTTGGATAACTGTATGACCAACCGAGCGGATCTGATCGGTTACCGGCGGAATTAAAACTTAAACCTGTGCGCCGCAAAGTTCTTGTGCGGGACTGTAGGGAACATCGGAAACAGTCATTTTATATGGCACTCGCTACGCTGGACTGGAGTGACGTCCTCAACGCGGTGGACATAAACAAGGCGGTCGAGGTGCTTGAGGAAAAGATTCGTGCAGTGATGAAAAAGTGTATGCCGCAAAAATCCGTACGCATGTCATCGCGTGACCCAGTTTGGATGCCCCCATTAGTTAAGTTAGTGTAAGCGGACCGTATCTTTTTAAAATATTTTTTGAATGACTTGGAGATTTTTTTAATGGTTGCCTTATGCTTTTTAAATATACCGATGATTCCACTATTCTTTCGCCTATCACTGGGAATAGTGACCCGTCTGCCGACTTAGTAGGACAGTTCTTAACATGGTGTGAAGACAATAGAATGGTCTGCAACCCTTGCAAACGTAAAGAGCTGGTTGTTAGAAAGAAAAATCATAATGTACTCTACTCTCCAATTAATAATATTCCCCTATGTAATAGCTTCGTTTTACTAAGAGTAACTCTACAGACTGACGGAAAATTTGATGAGCATGTAAGAACTAAGCTTGTCAAAGCAAACAAGTGTTAACACGTCCTACGAACATTGAGGAAAGAACACTACTCTCGGGCAGAGATAGATCATCTTTTTATATCCATTGTTTTGCCTAATTTTAGCTATGCGCTTTCAGTCCGTGGGGCATCTGAGTCCGATCTTATGGTTGTACAAAATTTTTTAGACCAATGCCTAAACGCCGTTTTATTTCATATCCAGTTTTTATCAAGAACCTTTTAAACAAACAAGACCGAAACGTTTTAAAGAAATAAATATCAACGGATTGCCACCCCCTGAAAGACATCATTCCTGTCCAGAAGACTTATGTACACAATCTTAGGAAAAAAGGCTGCGCACGCCCGAAAATTAATACACAGCGCTTTATGAACACCTTTGTAAATAGGTTGATATTTAAGCTCCATTTATTGTAATGACATACTTTTTAATTCATAATATGTATGTAGATTTCTACTTTAGTTTTTCCGAATTCATTGTAATCTTATGATGGAGTAAAGACTTGATTATTATTATTATTCAAAATTATTTCACAGTAGCGTCTCTGGCACGTAATTGAAAACGAGGCTTTACCTTGTAGAAACACCTAGTAAATAGCTTTGATCTGTACATCGTGGAATTTTTTTTTGAAAAATGTTATTTATTTGTAGAGAGAATTTTACCGTTTCAATCAGCGACTGATGGCCTAAAGGGCCGCTAAATGGCGAGGCAAACAAGGTCCGAAGTTTAGCAGGGTGACCCAGTTCGACAGAATGATGTTGGAATGGCAGAATTCCCTACAACGCGAAAAGCCTTGTTGTATGAAACAAAAGTCTCACAAAAATGGAATTGCAATATAATAAAATAATTTATAATTACTAGACAAATTGAAAGAAGCATAGTTTAATCACAACGGAAACCTAGAGGATAGAAAAATAGAGAAACAGTGAAGTTCTTGGGCTGGCACCTATAAATTATCATTACTATTGTTATCATTATCGTTATTATTATTGTTGATATGATTATATGTTACCTTTTGATGTTTGGTTGAGTGTCAATTATTCGTTATATCTTTTAGTCATCTTTCTCTTGTGGAACAGGGTATTCATAAATATGTGAGATGTGGCAGGTTTTGTGTTTTGCATGTGAGAAAAACATTTTGTAACACTACCTTTTAGCATCATTTCACAACCTCTAGTTCATTTTATTGCTATAAGAAATGTGCTTTGTTAGTAGCCACGTGTGGTCTTAAACTGCCTATCTTTCATAATAATGATAGGGATCGTAGAATCGATCATTGTAATGATATTGCTGATTATAAGATCAAGGTTCCCATTTAGATCCTTTTACATCAGAGCGTGTTTTTTTTATTTATTAGAACCCGCTTGTAGGATAGTTTAAGCTGAACTGCAGACTGAGGAGCGTTATACATCTTGTATGAATTTTATTTTCCCTACAGCATATTGTCAGCGAAGTGGAACTTGGAACCAAGAAGATTGAACGTTACAGAAGTTCCTATACTGATTTCTTCAAGTATGCCTTGAAAAATGTGAGTATCGAGCGGAAAAGTTTTCATTCGCTTTCGATACACATGCAGGTATCATTAAGTTTTTTCCCTTTTTTTAAAATTAATTATTACCAACGGTGTGCATGCGTAGCACAGTCATGCCAGGCTTGCCAATGTGAAATACTTTTTCCTGCTCCGCATTCAACTCTCCTTTTTTAATTGCTTCAAGGGCAAAGCCACATTCCATGTGGTTCTAACTCCTAGATAACTGTTAACTTACCGTTATGCTCCAAAGACCCATTCTGATAGCAACAATATTATAGCCAACAACTCGATTTTGGCGTCTTGAAAAGCTTGCAATCCTACGTTCCTAGAAGCTCCTTGGAACATCTCATGTGCACCTGACTAAACTGAACTTTGGCAACAAGAAGTTTTCATTCTTTATTCTTTGATTCCTTTTATTCCTTTTATTCTTTGATTCCGATGATGCCTCTGCATGTTAGTGATTGCAGCACATTTTTACGTCGAATTTTTTTTTTTATCTTTTGCTTTTTTTTGTTTTTGTTTTTCTTTTTTTTGTTTCTTTCCCTTAGGTGAAATCCGCAGTGTCCGTGTCTGGTGGGTTCCTAGGGTTTAGTAGCTCTCTCTCCGTTGACTTTAAAAGGTTCAAAGCATCAATGAAGACTGGCACTTCATTTGGAAGTGAAAAAGAAGTGTTTCGGTGTGGTACACGTACCATCCCTGAACCCACTGGATTGAAATTGGTATCTATTGACCGTGTTTTTGACGACAGTTTCTTCAAGGCACTCAATAAGCAATACCAGTGTAAGAATTTGGCACAACGGAGGACAAACGTGAAAAAAATTTTGAAGGAATACCCAAGCTTGGAAGGAGCAAGAACGAGTCCGCAAGGTGAGTGTGTAGCACAGGTACATTTACTCACACTTCTAAATTTGATAGTTGGATTTTTAGAATCACAAGCTGCGTATTTACAGCAATAACAGATCAAACAGCATGATCAGTTTTAAGAGGAACAACAGGCACATTATTTTAAAATAGAGAAAGACAGGTTTTATATTTTATTTCCTGTAACGCGACTTACGTTTGTTTGTTTCTTCTGATCTTGGGCCTCGGAACGGCTTACGCTCGCAAAATTTTCAGTGTTTTCCAAAGTGTGTTATTGTACAAAAATTAACTTGGTGTTAGTAAATAACATGTGCATAACGAAACTTTCTTCAAAGAGCTTTGAGCTTCCAAAATTGATCTTATTATTCGCTTCCCCCCGCTAACTGTTTTTTCTCCGATAACGAAACTCTCTTAAGCAACGACAAAAGTGAGGCTTTTGAAGGAGAATTAACTTGTCTGGAATGCCATAGTGCTTTAAAAGAAATTACTTCAGAGGAGAAGCCCTTGTAATGATAGGCCACCCGTTTAATTTAACCAAAGAAAACATACTCTTGAGCAGTGACTTCATTAATTTTATTTAATAGCTTCACCAACCGGCAGGGACACCGCAACAGCTTGCGCCAATTACTGCGGGCCCAATAAACCCACCCATCCCACCCCAGGGGAGGACATCCATCACACAGTAATCTCGTGTGTGGAAAATTAACGTCTCCTACCCCTAACCCTGCAGGAGACGGGACCTCCATTTATTCGTCCCTATCCGAGAAGACTAGAATATCTAACCATTTCTTGATTTTATAGAAAGGTAGCAAATTCTTCTCAATTATTTTAAGACTCTGAGTGTTGATCCGGCCGGGGCTCGAACCCTCGACCTCCCGCACAAGAGTGCAGCGCTCTATCCATTGAGCTAACGGGAAGGCGGTTAGCTCATTAATTCTTAAGTACGTATTCATTCTGCTAAAATAACGTGGAACTCTACCTTGAGAAGTCGTCGCCTTACTGACAAGGTTTTTTGTAAATTTTTAAGATCCCACAGTACGTATTCCTCTAACATGGCCACTGGGTACCTATGGACTCCCTATGGCAAATTCGGGATGTCCAAAGGGAGGTTTTTGGCACACGGGCTGGCGATACCACGACACCGAAGATAACGACCCAAGCAGTTATTGGTCAAACCCTTACGATTTGGCTGGACGTATCCACAAAAATAACATGGAACAAAAATTCTGTATGAAGACTAATTCTCAAACATCCAGATATAATATGCCATGGCCTGAAGGAAAGTACTGCATCTTCAAAAAAGAAAATTGCCCCGCAGGTTAGTACAAGAACTTCTTTTTCGATGAAAATGTAATCCGTACCTCAGTTCCTCCTGTACGACTCTTTCAAAAAGATAACATCTGTGGCCGTTACATGTATTAAAATCCCTTAATTAATTGCAGATCTTGAACCAGTCACATGACCTTCTCCTCTAAAAGATAATAAACAATGATTTTCACCAGAATTTTGGCACTTTGTAGTTTTAGTTATTCATACTCCTTATTCCATGGTTTATCATACAATACGCGCGATTTTTGAAAGTTTCGAGGTGTTTCGCCGAGCCCCCTAAGGAAAGTACGAGCAATAAGCAAAATGTCTGCCCATGTTAATCTGTCAAGTAAAGGATTTATTATTACGCTATTATTTCATTTTTCTAGCACTTGTGCCTCTAGTTTTCGAAGTACATGTTATGGCCTTACTTCAACAACGTGACGACTTCCTAAGGTGTGCGTGAAAGACGAAAACAATGAAAACGAAGCTATTTTTTATGACCAACAAAAAACCAAATTGCGCTTGAAAGTTGGTTGCTTAAGAAGTCAAGCCTAACTTGATAAACTGAAAGAATTCAAAGTTTCAATCGTTCAGTAGGGCCACTTTGTTGCTCTGGTTCCAGTCCGTATTTTTCCCTGGTCTACAATGTAATACTGTCGGATGTATTTCGTGTTCCGTTGCCCTAATATGTTGAAATGGCGTAATGGTGAAATGATAAATCATGATCTTTATACGTCACATCTCCTGTTAAATAAATGATTTAATTGAAGCTTAATGCTGCAGTAAATGTTTCCTGCACAGATTTCGAGGATGCACACATTCGTTGGGACGATGAAGATGACAACAACATCAACAAAGACGGTGGCACGCTTCCAGAAGGCAGTTACGGCGGTAACACTTATATCGAATACTGTTGCCGAACGGATGGAGATGCCACTGAAGCTATTCGCCTCCCAACTGGCTCCCCGTTTGTGCTAATTAAGGGTAACACCCACCTCTGTCAGAAAGTGGATGGAATGGTAGAAAAATCACAGTACTTTTACTGGGACACTGAAGATAACGATCCACAGTCCAGAATTCATGGACCGATCAATGCTGAGCTGATTTCAAACCGCAATATAAAAGTTCACTACTGTTATTACACCTAACCCAATACCAGGCCCCACGCGCAGCCGCAGACGGAACTAATGCTTCAAGAACATTCGAAGCGAACATGAAAAATTAAGGGAAAGTAACTTGTAAACCAGTGTTAGTAAGCGCTTTAGAAACCAGAAGTTAATTTAACATGGTGTTAGGTCCTACTGATTTGATGCCTCAATATTAATAATAATGATAATAATAATAATAACAATAATAGTAATAATAATAATAATAATAATAATGATAATGTGAGCCGAAAGTGAGTTATTTTCGATCGTTTTTTTACACTGTTAATATTTTGTACTGTAGAGGATTTTATGGAAATTATTGCCAAATAAAGTTTATTATTCTAAAGAAACCATTCTAAAGACTGGACTATGAGGCAAATGGATTGTGGAACTCCTAGAGCCAGTCAAAGATACTTTTTGATTTAAAAATCTTCCGTTAATTTTTAAATATAAATAAAAAAATCTAATAATAATAATCTTATCAATAAAGATTTAGAAATGCAAAGACTAGCAAAAACTAACGATAAAAACCGACGTTTCGGTGTCATCATGATGCCATTGTCAAGGAGAAATAAAAAATAAAGTTTGTGGCAAGGTGTAACACTAAATTAGCATAAATATGTTACGAGCTAATTGAACAAATACTTTTGCGCGAACTGAATCGCTTTGCACGTTCAGAGTGGGTTTTAAGTCTCTGATGAAAAGCATTTCGTTCACCAAACAATCGAACTTGTTACTACACTTTTTCAGAATGCTAAAACGTTTCAGTAGGTCTTTCGGGACTTCGCTGTGCCGTTCGTGGTAGTGTTTATATATTGAAGATGCCTTTCGTTTATGTCCATCCACGCGTGTGTGTAAGTGTCCGCGTGTATAGCCCTCATAACCCGCATCACACAGGTCACATTGAAATTGATAAACGACGCGTTGTTGGTTGACAATCTGTGGCTTGATTTCTCGTACTTTAAGATCTTGGCCAACTTTGCGGCTAACAAATACTGGCTGGACAGTTGTCTGCACCTTCATGCTAAGATTCTTGAGCTCTTTCTTAATTTGCATAATTTGCTGATTCCTGATCTTTGAAAGGTATGACCACACGAACAATGGATATTGGTTCTTTGGGTGTCTGTGTGGGCTGCGTACCAACAATTCTTGATTGTAAGAAGGTGTTAATGGTAGAAATTACCAGGCGTTCCGGGTATTTAAGCCGTGCGAAAACTTTCTTTAGGCGATCACACTCATCAACAATCAGGGGTCTCTTTTCGGTTCGTGAACATTTCGGGGGTGAACATTTCGGAGGTGATATTGTAACGAGAAAATAGTTACCATCTGTACCCGTCCTCATCTTTTTGGGAATTGTCTATGCACCAAAATGATTAAAAATATTAGAATCTTTCCTTTGGAAGACAACAAACCAATTCTTAACACTAACACGGTGAATATCAAACAAAGGTTAGCAACAATCTATTATTGGTTTATTTTTTCAACACCAAACACAAAATTCTCTCAATAGGGAACAGTCGTTATTAATCTCCACCCACCTTCCAGTCGCAAATAATGACCGGTCCTTAACCGAAAATTATCGCTAAATGAGCCAAAATGAAAAATGGTTATATCTCGAGAGTAAATGGAAGAGGAGGCGTAAAGGAAGTGGGCCGTGGGTGATAATGGAGAGGAAGTGATTTAAGTCGATCGTCAATTCTGATTCAGTAATAATTGCTATCTTAGTATCCTCTAACTTTACAGTGTGTTCTCATTTCAACAACATCTATCCAAGTAGTTCTATAAACAAAGTGGCCACAACACTCGAGATAAGGAAAAGCAGAATACCCATGACGCGACTCGATGATAACTTCCTTTCCCTTTACCCCTGAAAGCTATAGTTTAAATAGAAACAAGATGGGGCCAATGGGTCTGTCTCTGCAACATTCAGATTAATTTTGTCGCGGCAAAGTACGAAGTTGTCCACGTATCCTACAATTTGTAGAAGGCGGTTGTTCATCGAAACTGCGTGCCAGGAACTAAGCATACTTTAGGAGATACTTTTCTCTGGCGAGGTTTTCATCTACAGTATTCCAAGATTTCTTCCTGAACACAGCCTTCTCGGCAACACTCTTCCACAACGTTGAAGCTTCTTTTAGTCACGTGGTGCGAAGTAAGAAACCTGTCAGCTCTTTGCTTTTCCAGAATTATTTTGCTGGCTCTTGCTTTTACTGAAAGAACAAAAGGAGTCAAACTAGATGGAAAATAATAATTTTATACCTTGATATCGAATTGATGAAATTACTTCTAAGCATGCATAGGTAAAGACGTCTTAAAATGATCGCTTATGTTGCATACCGGAGTTACTCGCCATTAAGAAGCAAGAATGAGTGGATACACGGTTTGTTTTTGTTATGCCTTGCTCTCCAAGCAAATTCTTAGAATTCGTGGGCGAGAGAACTTGTTTTTCTAGGGACTTCAAGTTTCGACGTGGGGACCAGACACAGCAACGTGGTGAGATCGTGAGGAAAGCTCTTATCATCAAATGTGTCAGAGCACATGTTTGGCGTGATCTCTCGCTGACGTCACAACTCTTACAATGAAATATATGAAGTTCATATATTTTGAACTGCGGTATTAGATACATATGATACACGATCCTCGCAGTAGATAGCGCTATTTAAGCAATAGCGAAAATCAGACCTGAAAAAAATCAGGCCTGTACGGGATTCGAACCACTGACCTCTGCGATACTAGTGCAGCGCTCTACCAATTGAGCTAACAAGCCAATTGGGAGCAGTCCGTTGAGTTGATTCGTAATAAACCCGTGAAAGTGATTTATCGCAGAGGTCAGTGGTTCGAATCCCGTACAGGCCTGATTTTTTTCAGGTCTGATTTTCGCTATTGCTTAAATAGCGCTATCTACTGCGAGGATCGTGTATCATATGTGTCACAACTCTTATTCGCAAGATAGATCACATTGACCGAGCGACCGAATACAACTAAGAACTAGGGCGGGTGCCGGGTGGTTGACAACAAACCACGCATTTTCTAATAATTTTAGTTGAAAGTAAATTCTAGGGAGAGAAATTACGATTTGAAAACCGTTCCGCCATTAATTTTCCTAATCACTTCGCAGGCTCAAGAAGACTGGCGCGAGTTTGGAGATCACTCATTTGACGCGCCGTGCTCGTGGCTAATTTTCAAAACCAGTATTTTGATCGTCTATATTGCTTTTTATAACACTAAGACTAAGACTATTTCACTAAATTTCACGAGGTTTCTGTATAAATATAAAAGTGTGTTGAGTAATCTACGTTACAATGAGAGGGACCGTGACGTAGATTACTCATTTGACGAGCCGTGATCGTGGCTAATTTTCAAAACCAGTATTTTGATCGTGTATATTGCTTTTTATAACACTAAGACTAAGACTATTTCACTAAATTTCACGAGGTTTCTGTATAAATATAAAAGTGTGTTGAGTAATCTACGTTACAATGAGAGGGACCGTGACGTAGATTACTCATTTGACGAGGCGTGATCGTGGCTAATTTTCAAAACCAGTATTTTGATCGTATATACTGCTTTTTATAACACTAAGACTAAGACTATTTCACTAAATTTCAAGAGGTTTCCATATAAATATAAAAGTGTGTAGAGTAATCTACTTCACAATTGGGAGTGACCCCTGACCGAAGATAAGTTGGCCGTAATTACGAAAATTAATGGCGGAACGGTTTTCAAATCGTAATTTCTCGCCCTAGAATTGACTTTCAACTAAAATTATTATTGAAAAGGCTTTATTAATCACTAAAAATTCATATTATAATGAAATAACTGAATTTTTCGGGTTTTCAAATTATAGGGCGGTTTCATCAGAGTGCTCCTTTCAGGGAACGATGTGATCTGGAACCATACGACCAAAAATGTTTATCGCAAGGTCTTGACTTTTAATAGGTTGAAGTGAAACTTTAGGCTAGCCTACAGACCACGTTTTACATGCGTCGTTTCGCCTTAGTCACCTTTCCAATTTAAAAATTCTTTTGGAACGTTCAATTTAATGTTCACCAAAATACAAGGCGAAATTTAAAGTATCAACAGTCAAAAAGTAACCTAACGTGACAAAATTGTTCAACTCAATCCAAATGAAGTAATAATTTTGCAGTGCTATTTGGGAGCTTGTTTGATAAGCCTGCTAAAAGTTAACTACAAACTGTCTCTGGCAAGGGACACGCAGTGACCAACTAAATGCTAAGCCGACATGACGAGCTTTGCTCAAGAAAAAAATTCTCAGCAGGCATCGTAAACTGATGCCGAGGTTTGGGGAAGAAGGCGTTGGGTGGATGTCATCACATTAATTACACCACAATGTAATTATACAGATTAGCGCCCACGAATCCACGAGAGATAAGCGATTGCGTGCGAGTTAACGCGGGGTCATCTGTTGGCGGTGAAAATCAAAATCATGAAATGAAATTAAGTTTGTTGTGCGCGTAATGGTCATAAAATACTGCGTTTTCTCTGTTTCTGCCTGTTTCCTTATAACGACATTTTTAATCACGCAGTCTTTCAAAGATCCTTCCTTTTCACAGAAGAGGCAATACCGGCGAGGCGCCGTATTCGAAAAGCCTCTCTTTCGATTATTTAGGTATGATTCTTTCGCTTGGTTTGCCATAAAACAGTAAGAAAAGATATCGCAATTTTCATGTGCTGTACGACGTGAATAACAACCGTATCGAATTTCCAGTATTGCGTCACTGGGTGGATCGATCAGTGTTCACGCTTTGCGATCGTAGTACACGATGTTATTGTTTTGGTACAAAACCTGTGGCGGTCGCACGACTTGGCCTCGTATCCTGGTTAAATTCTTACCAATATTATAATATTAAACCTCGACGAGATTTTTTATGTCGAAATGTCGAAAAGCATCATGTTTTCGATTTCGAAACCATTCGAAATGAAGTCATAGAGGCAGTCGGATTTTCGACGTGCGGCTTTCCACCGGCTAACTTAACCACGCAGAGTCTTTGCAGGATTACAAGTGCCACACTTGACCCTTGCAAGCATTGGTATCTACTTTTGAAAGAGGTATGTGACGTTCCTTTGCGTAAATATTTCATATGCGATGTATTTAAGATATTTCCCGACGAAATCCAAAGTGTGGCGACACGGGAACTTCAGCCGGCCAACTTATCGTTCGGAGTAGTGGGGTTAGCCAGGATTCCCGACCTCGTTCACGTTGTGTTCACGTTCTGTCTGATAGCTGGTCTATCTTCTTCGTAATAAACAATCCCCGACGAACTTATTAAATCTGCGGGATTTATGACTATCGTAAATCTGGTGAACTCCGCCACGCTAGACTTTGAGCCCGAAGGCGCGAAAAAATTTATCTTTTGGCGCCAAACTCAGTCACGACTCCGAAGAGCTCGCTTCCTAACTTACCGAAAGATCAGCTAGAGTAAATTCCCTTGGAGTGGAACTGAAGAAGCTTCGAACACAGATTTCTCATCTCGAATCAGCATGGAGTCAATTTTACAGACCCTTTTTTCCACCTCAATGTTCGTACCTTGTCGTGGTGAGGTGGCTTGAGTGCCTCAATGACCAATTGCAATACAATGCCTTTAAAGAATTCAGCTTCAGTTAGTGGGCTGTATTTTCTGCAAGGTAGAGGCCAGACTAACACGGACTTTGTCATTGTAGTTATTGTTATGATTATTATAATTATCATTATTATTAATGATTTTGTTATTGTTATCATTATCTTTATGATTGTGATTGAATCATTTTCAAAATGAAATAGGCTGCTCAATGAGGATGGCATGCTGAGGCAAGTAGATTTTCATTTATTTACCCCCCCCTCCCCCCAAGTAGAAATTCAAGTGTTTCTGATAGTTTTTCTCTTCAATGGATTGTTAGAATGCAGAAGATTTTCTAAGACACATTGTACAGAGGGCTTGTCTTAAGTAGTTGTTTTCTGATTCAAAACCACCTGCCTAGTTCTGTTTCTCTTGGGTAGTTAGTCCATGGACTGTTGTTATCTGATGGCAGAACTAACAGGTGGATCTGTTTCTCTTGGGTAGTCAGTCCATTATGGGCTGTTGTTATCTGATGGCAGAACCACCAATCTGTTCTGTTTCTCTTGGGTAGTCAGTCTATGGACTGTGGTTATCTGATGGCAGAACCAGTCCCTATTTTTTTCAGCTCTATACAGTCAGTCTTTTATGGACAGTTATTTTTATCTGATGGCAGTTTTAGCTTGCTCTTTTTGTTTTGAAAAGTGTGTTGCTTATGCTGTTTGTCACGTATCATCTGTTGTTAGTTGGAGGCACTTTGGTCAATCAATGCTATCATTGTCTTCATTATTTTTATAATTGTTAATTCAGCTGCTACTCTTCTCTCTTTGCCACAGGGCCCTCTACAGACAGCACTAGCTTAATGAAGTCCCAAAACCTTTCACAATGAGCCAACTCAAGAATTGCAGTCCTGAACAGTTTTTGGGGTTTTCCTGGCTTTTCTTGAGATTATTTTGTCTCAGTTTCAATTACTTGGATACTCATTCAGCTAGACTAACAATAACACCATTTTGTTCATAGATAAACATTGAAATAATCATAATAGTAATATAAATGATAATAATAATGATTTGTCATTGTTATCATTATCATTATCTTTATGATTGTGATCATCATTTTCAAATTGAAATAGGCTGCTCAGTGAGGATGGTATGCTGAGGCAAGTAGATTTTCATTTAATTCCTCCCCCCTCCCCCCAAATAGAAATTCAAGTGTTTCTGATAGTTTGTCTCTTCAATAGATTGTTAGAATGCAGAAGATTTTCTAAGACACATTGTACAGAGGTCTTAAATAGTTGTTTTCTGATTCAAAACCACCTGCCTAGTTCTGTTTCTATTGGGTAGTTAGTCCATGGACTGTTGTTATCTGATGGTAGAACTAACAGGTGGATCTGTTTCTCTTGGGTAGTCAGTCCATTATGGGCTGTAATCTGATGGCAGAACCACCGATCTGTTCTGTTTCTCTTGGGTGGTCAGTCTATGGACTGTTGTTATCTGATGGCAGAACCAGTCCCTATTTTTTTTTTTAGCTCTATGCTGTCAGTCTTTTATGGACAGTTATTTTTATCTGATGGCAGTTTTAGCTTGCTCTTTTTGTTTTGAAAAGTGTGTTGCTTATGCTGTTTGTCACGTATCATCTGTTATTAGTCATAGGGTGACTTTGGTCAATCAATGCTATCATTGTCCTTAGTATTATTATTATTAATTCAGCTGCTACTCTTCTCTCTTTGACACAGGGCCCACTACAGACAGCACTAGCTTAATGAAGTCCCAAAACCTTTCACAATGAGCCAACTCAAGAATTGCAGTCCTGAACAGTTTTTTGGGTTTTTCTGTCTTTTCTTAATTTGTTTTTGCCCCAGTTTCAATCACTTGGATATTCATTCAGCTAGACTAACAATAACACTATTTTGTTCATAAATAAACATTGAAATAATCATAATAGTAATATGAATGATAATAATAATGATTAGATTAATGGAAATAATCATAGGAATTATAACCATCAGGATAATGAACATTATTTCTCTAACTATTGTAAATATTTTTATCATTATTATTATTATTATTATTATCATTATTATTGTTATCATTGTTATTATTATTATTATCATTATTAACATTATTATTGTTATCTATGTTATTATTATTTCCATCATGAATTATTAGAGATGCTTGGAAAAAAATGATCTATAGTTCCCTCCAACTCATTATTCTTTCAGTTAAGTGAATTAAGACTTTGTGAACAGTTACTGCTTTATTCTGTCATTCCTGATGACCATAGAAATGGTGAAAGTCCACAGATATTATCCCTCTAAGAGTTTCTCCAGGTGTTTTTTTTTCCTCTGAATTTGGTTACAACAGAATGAAGGGCATCAGAGTATAGTGCGCCCAGCTAGACATGAATTGCATTAATATTACAGGGTCATTTTGCTGTATTCAGGGTTTAATCTTAGCCTTCTACAGACAAGTTTGTTCCTCTAAATGCAAAACACATTTTATCGTTTTTTAAAACAAACTTACAAAAACTGCCAAGAAACAGCTACTAAATTTATGGAAACATGACGAACAAGTCAACTAGACTGTGTCCTACACATCATTGAAATCAAAGTATCACTTTAGGAACATAAAATCGCAAGGTCAGTTTCCCATTTTTAGTGCCTGAGACAAGATCAGGCCACCAGATTACTTCAAATTCTCTGGTTGCTCGTCCATCTCAATTTCCAACAACCATTTTAGTTTACTGGGTGAGAATCGTGCTTGATTTCTTGCCCCATGCTCTTTAATTGGCCGCCTGTAAAGCTTGTTGAGAGTTAATTTAACAGCTACTACTTGCAGCAACCTCCATATTCCCCCGATAGCTTTTCTTAACTCTAATGGTACAGAACTTTGATGACTCAGACCAGAAATAACATCATTCACTCTACCATCCCTGTAATAAAAAACTTTGGATTTTTCTCTCCATACAGGGGGCCGCAAATGTATTTTTACCCTCGCACGTTTATAAAAGCATTCGGCATGCCTGCTAACAAAGCTTGGATGTATGTTTCAGGAACTTAGTATCTTTCAACTCGACACCGTTTGCCTGAAACCAAAATAATAATTACGAAAGTTTAGAGATTATTTACTTCTGGAGTGAAATGTACTAAATGATTTGCCCTTTCAAACATAAACCTGAGTTATCAGGGTTTGTCAATCACAAAATTACACGCCGGGTTATTAGTACTCCTTGGGGACCTTCCTATATTATCATAAATATCTAAGACAAGCAGGTCATTTAGCTAGGTAATCTATGTTAAAAACCGCGCTGTACAGCACTTAGAATTATTTTCCTCACTCATTTTTCTCACACTGCAACTTCGCGTACTACGCAATTATTACTACGCAGTCATATCTGGTGTCCAATTGGGAGAAGAGCTTATTATTTTTGTTTTAGAGGTGAATTGCGATTTCTTGTATGTCCCCTATTTCGTCGAAGAAAAGTTCGAACAAATACTGAAAGTAATGAGTAAGTCACTATGAACAACTAGTGCAAAGTGACAGCACTATCGAGCCAAACTGAGAACTGTTCTTTAATGATTTTTAACATGAACCACCAATTCTTACTACTTTTAATTTCTGCGTTTTAATAGATTTTGACATGTTCTTGAGAAGATATTAAATCGGTTAGCGCTGTTGTTCCCTTCTAAATTATTTTGGTGGAAGCGCCTCAGAAGACACTGGTCTAACTAAAACCATGTTGGGCGACGTTATATTTTGACTGCACAACCCGCAATTAAATGTAATTTTAACAGCTATTCGAGTGTGTGAAGAACGGAAAAGAGCAAAATTACATACCATCGGCCTTTCGATGCACGGACGAATTAAAACTTTTTACAATTCCACTTATCCATTGCTTGTAACTGATAGACCTTGTCCTTATTCTTGCGGGAGGCCGTACGATCTGTTGTCCATTGTAGAACTTGGCAAACTTAGCGCACTCTGCCTCGAGCGCAACAATGTGGTCTTTCGATTCTCTATCTCACTTAAGCGCAGTTGTTGTGTCGAACATGGACGAATAATACATCGCAGCGTGTCTTGTAGATAGCTAGAGATGCCATGCATGTTTAGGATAAGCGCTGAATATGGACGAGCGTTAAAGCCGCCACTGAAAAAGCACAATCGACCGGTTTTCATTGTAAGGATCAGGTCTTTCACACAGCTGTCAGAATTAAAGAGAGGAAGAACGTCGATCTCGCTCACCTAAGTAGCGAAGTACACCACGAGCGGCGACGATGATCAAACACCTGGAAGATCACCGTGGTGTCCCTCTACTCTTTGGTATCATAACCAAGAGCGAGCCCTTTCGACTTGTCACTAAGTTTTACGGTTTATAAAACAAAGGCCCCGCTCTACACAAAGCCTTAAAGAATGAAACACTAGAAAAGCTTACTTAGCTTGGAATTATAAAAATTTCCTTTCTTAAAAATCGAAGATTTTCATGGTTTCCGTAACTTCGTATTTTTCCAAATTTCCTCTTTTACATGTTATGCCGTTTTACATTTTCTTCAACGTATAATTTAGTTCAGCGTCGATCATTTATCATCCTTAGAAGAAAATATTCTGATCTTTACGTTTAACTATAAAATTGCTTTGGCTTACATTGTGCGCATAAAAGGAACGTTAAATTAAACATGAGTTGATTCCACGCGAGGGTTTTACCTGGAAAAATGCCTGCACACGAGAGACACCGACATTACCGCGTGTCCCTTTCTGGAAAACATGCGTGTTATGACAAGAAAGGTCAGCTTAAGGGTTTTGGGTTGCCCAAACTATGCAATTTTGACGCCGAAAAGTGCCAAAAAGTAATTACAGAAACTTCATCCGCAACACCTTGAACGTGCTGTGGGCGCGAACTGAGATCTTTTCTTACAGTTAATAATTGCCAGGCGGAACTCAGATCCGGCTTAGCCTAATTTGCATAAATTTTTTCGGTGGGCAAAGCTCGTCATGACGCCAGACTCTGGCTCGCTAGGTCTGGGGCCGAGTCTTGTTAGGGATCATTGCATCATTTTGTTAAGCGAGCACTTCCCTCCCGAGGTGCCTCTCCCCTTGTAGGAGTTCAGCTTCGAACTGTCAGGGTCACCTGACCAAGTGCTGGGATGTAACGTTCTATAGACTAACATCCAATCCGGATGGAGAAGCATCACTTCACGATATGGTGACTGGAATAATCTCTGGCAGGGCGGGCCCGGGAGTTCAGAGGTCTGGGGTGGTGAACTTTTCCATTGACCTCGACGTTTGATTCGGGGATGATATTGTAGACCATTGTAACGAGAAAATAGTCACCATCCGTACCCGTCCTCATCTTTTTGGGATTTGTCTATGCACCAGAATGATTCAAAATATTAGAATCTTTCCTTTGGAAGGTAAGAAACCAATTCGTAACACTAACACGGTGAATATCAAACAAAAGTTAGCCATAATCTATTGTTGGTTCACTTTTTCAACACTAAATACAAAATTCTCTCAATTAGGGAACAGTCGTTATTAATCCCCACCCACCTTCCAGGCGTAAATAATGACCGGTCCTTAACCTGAAATTACCGCTAAATGAGCCAAACTGAGAAAATGGTTATATCTCGGGAGTAAATGGAAGAGGAGGCGTAAAGGAAGTGGGCCGTGGGTGAAAATGTAGAGGAAGTGAATTCAGTCGATCGTCAATCCTGGTTCAATAATAATTGCCATCTCAGTAACCTCTAACCTTACAGCGTGTTCTCATTTCAATACCATCTATCCAAGTAGTTCTATAAAACAAACTGGTCACAACACTCCAGATAAGGAAAAGCAGAATACCCATGACACGACTCGATCATAAGTTCTTTTTCCTTTACCCCTGAAAGCTATAATCTAAATAGAAACAAGATGGGGCCAATAGGCCTGTCTCTGCAACATTAAAATTAATTTTGTGGCGGCAAAGTACCCTGTCGCCCACGTATCCTACAATTTGCATTGTAGAAGGCGGTTGTTCATCGAAACTGTGTGCCAGGAACTAAACATACTTCATGAGATACTTTTCTCTGGCGAGATTTTCATCTACATTATTCCAGGAGTTCTTCCTGTACACAGCCTTCTCGGCAACACTCTTCCACTACGTTGAAGCTTCTTTTGGTCACGTGGTACGAAGTAAGAAATCTGTCGGCTCTTTGCTTTTCCAGAATTATTTCTGGCTCTTGGTTTTACTGAAAGAACAAAATGAGTAAAACTTCATGAAATATAATAATTTTATACCTTGATATTGAATTGACAAAATTACGTCTAGGCAAGTATGGGTAAATACGTCTTAAAAATGATCGCTTATGTTGGATACCGGAGTTGCACGCTATAAACAAGCAAGAATGAGTGGATACATGCGAATAATTTGCCCACGAACAAACGGGTCCGTACTTCCTGAGCATCCTCCTTTGCCTTGCTCTACAAGCAAATTCTTAGAAATCGTTGGCGAGATAACTTGTTTTTTCTAGGGACTTCAAGTTTCGACGTGGAGAACAGAAACAGCGACGTGAGATCACGAAGAAACTGAACTCTTATCACTGAATGTCACAGAGCACATGTTTGGCGTGATCTCTCGCTGACGTCACAGCTCTTATCATCGGCGTACTGATCGGGCGACCAGTACAACTAGGAACTAGAGTGGTTGACAACGAACCACGCATTTTCGCCCCCTCCCCTCCCCTCACCTGAGTCAATTGCAAATCTCGATCACCGCACGTAAAAAAAAATTTGGTTGTTACCCCTTGTTGTTTAATGGAATGAATCATTTGGAGCGGCTTAGTTTGCGTGACGACAACAATCGACGTGTCGCTACAACTTTGTATCACGCGACCATCCTCCCGGATTTTCTCGAACTCGGTGCCGCCTCTTGAGAAAATTCTCTCCCTTAAACCTCGCTGGAGACTAATTCTTTTCTGTAGCGTCGAGCCTTGTAAAAGTGAGCGTTATATATATTCTCATTCATGCTTGTTTTAGCGCTTCCCCCGTAGCCTTGTACCAAAATCCAAACAAGTATAAAAATTTGAAATGGCATGATGGGAACGATCGGGGCCATGAGACCGGTCATTCTAGAGCGATCGAGCGTCGCATTATTAGAAAGACCGATCTCCTTTGTGTAGTCATCCAGTATGTCCGAGATTACTCCCGATGCTGGTTCACAATCAAATGAGGACTGTATATTTCCAAGCTATAAAATGCGTTTATTCGTAGATTCACAGTTCTTTACAATTCCGTTCCGTTCTGATACGTTCTAATTCGTTCTAATTCGTTCTAATTCGTTCTAATTCGTTCTGCCTTAACCTCTTACAACAATGTCTTATATACACAAGGAAATACAAGAATGTTGCGGTTGTAACCGCTAAACTTAGTCTTAACTAGTTACAAGCTTTCTTTGTTTGTTATAATCAAGTACGTGATCTACTTTTAGCCCATACGTGCTACATGCAAATGTCACGCGCAATATGTGACATTGTCCGAGAGAATTAACGTTGCGTAATACAAAGATTAAAATAAACTATTATTATCGGACAGTAATGTACCCACAAGCTCCAGCTTGTTTCTTGTGAGTTCCAAGAATACGAATAGTTGAGCGAAGTCCGTCGCGCGAATCAAAAAATATCAGTGAAAAAAAGTTGACGTTAGCGCGCCACGGAAACTCTTGAAGTGACGCCGATGCGCTGTAGGAGCTCCATGAACGAGGCGTTCGAGGAGTTGGTTACAGAAACGCCTTAAAATTGTTCTGTTTTTTATCATTATTTGCTGCTATTTTTGAATAGGCCTTTACTTTTCGTGCAAACTGCCGCTGACGACTTCTGCGCCAGCGCGCATCAGAGCTATGGGAAGAAGGAAGTACAACCCTTGGCAATCGACTGACGTGGTTCTTTACACATTTGCTGCATTGAAAGGCGAGAGCAACCATGCATCTTTTCGTCCTTATTGTCGCTCTTCGTATCGCTTTCACCCCCGGTTACGGTAATCCTACAACGGCTAAAGGCCTACATTTTATCGGTGTTGGCTATGATATCCTGAGGGGAAATCCAGACGGTGATCCATCAAAAGGTGGAATTGACCCAGAGCTGAAAACTACCAGAAAAATACTGAAACTGACGTGGAATGACCAAAAACTTTCAGTTAATAGGAAGCACAAGGTGCCAGATCAGATTGTTTTCGCTGATCGTGACTCCTTTGCAGAAAAGACCGTTCAAGAAGTTTTTTCTGGAACCAGATCCTACCAAGACAAACTCAAGACTGCTGTAAAAGTTGACGGTGAGTAGAAGAGATATTCTTTGTGTATGTATATTTGATAGAAAAAAATATAGTAACAGATCTAAAGATAACTGCACACAGTACTGTTTCGGCCTTCCTTCTGGGCCTCATATATATGTATATACATACATGTGAGGAAGTAGCCAATATAGGAGTGTGAACGATGTAGGCCGCTAACCAACGATGATTGCACCGAGAAAAGGATCCTTCCACCGAGAAAAGGATGCTCCCTTCTTAAATGACGATAAGTGGAATAAACAGAAGAAGAAGCAAACTTTTCCCTTGTGGCCTTTAATACGTGTACGTTTTGCTCATTCGGGCTTCCTCAACACTAAATATCAATATGGAGTAAAATTTACAAGCAATCAGGGGATTTTAAGTAGGTGCCGAAATGCCTTTAAAGTATTTTGTTTGTTATCATTATTTGCTGCCATTTTTGAATAGGCCTTTATTTTTCATGCAAACTGCCACTGACGATTTTTGTGTTAGTGAGCATCAGAGTTGCAGGAAGAAGGAAGTACAACCCTGAGGAGTGTGAGCAATCACGAAACAGGCTTGTAGAGATGAAAGTGTAGTCATTGTACTTTTCTAACTCAAAATGTATCGCGCTCTACTTTTATGTATCGGCACTGTAATATGGAAAAATGGAAAACACAGACTTCCTATATAGAATTATATATGTGTCTATACATACATATATATGTATACATATAATATATATGTATACATATATATACATACATAATATAAAGTGTGACTTGATTTTCGTAGAACAGTGCTCAATACATAGAAGTAGAGCAAAGTATATATTGTGGGAGGAAAAAGACAAGTAAACTACAAGTTCATCCCTACAAGCCTGTTTCGTGGTTGCCCACTCATCAGGGGATTTGATGAGTGGGCGACCACGAAACAAGCTTGTAGGGATGAACTTGTAGTTTACTTGTCTTTTTCCTCCCACAATATATACATATATAATATATATGCACAGAAGCCTATATAAAATTATATTTATAGCTATATAACTGCAGATAGTACTGTTTTGGCCTTATGGACCTCGTTAGTGCAGTATCGATCGATTTAAGGACAGAGGTATATATACACACAGGTGTGTGTGTGTGTTTTTTTACACACTCTCAGTGATCCAATTTATAGGGGGCTGGAAACCAAAGGTTTGGTCACTATGACAACAGTTATGACAACTATGGCTTGGTGACTAAGTTGATTTGTGAAATTTCAGAAAATTTTACTCATCTGTTTGTGTACTTCTGTTGAAACATTTCATATATATTTGTATACTTTCTTGGTAGGTGGTGTGAACATTGCATTATGGAAACTTGCATTCAGCCTCAGTACAAGTAAGAAAATATAATTGATGAGACTTCCCACTTGCCAGCCTGGTTCTTACCCCAATCTCTTCTGTTATATGCAAAGTTTCCATGACTTGTATAATTGCAGACAGAATAAGTCACCCCACTCATGCAGTCCTAACCATAACTAATGGCATGTCACATAAAAACTGGAGTGGAAAGGAATCATCATAAAACATCATGACAAAAAAAAAACATGAGAACTGTTAATTTTTAACAGTTCCTGTGTGGAGGACCTCCTTCTGGAAGGCAAACTGACCAACGTAAAAACTGAGTGGCTGACCAACTAACTGCCTGAGTGAATATAAGCAGTTTGACTGACTGACTGACTGACTACTGACTCACTACATGAAACTTACTGAACTGATTGGCTGGCCAGCTGGTCAGCTGGCTGTTTTATTGTCTGGTTGGCTGGCTGTTGGGTGGGATGGTTAGCTGGATGACTGCATGGCTGGATGGCAGGCTGGCTGGCTGGCTGATTGATTGGTGATTGACAGATATGTTGAATTGTTTAGAATCTATGATGGAATGATTGATTGATTGATTGATTGATTGACTGATTGATTGATTGATTGAATGATTAGTTGATTCATTTTGTTATTCTTTTTCCCTTGATTATTGTAGTGTATCAGAAGGTTTCTTACCAAACTTTTCATGCAAAAAATGTCTTTTATGAGGAGAAAACTGTACATAATCTTGGAAAAGCACGGTACCAACTGGACCTTGTGAAATGGAAACATTTTCCTGTAACCAGTGAATTTGCTGCTGCTGTCTGTAGCTTACCACAAACATATGACCAGACGACTTATCACAGATTCATAAGAAATTGGGGAACGGTTGGTTTCTAAATTAATTTTGTTACCCTGTAAACTTTTAATTGAAACAAGTCTGGCTCAGTTAATTGGCTTGGCCATTTTTTTACCCTGTGTCCATGGACAATATGTGTTTTCAAAATTCTTAGCTATCTTTGTCTACCAGTAATATTTAAGTTTTCTTTCTTTTTTTGAACTTCTTGACAATGTAATTACTTTGATTTGAGTTCAGGGTTCCCACACTCCTAGAAAGTCCTTGTAAGTCCTTGAATTTAAATTTTTGTTTTCAAGGACTTGAAATTACCCTTGAATTTATACAGAGGTCCTTTAAAATTTGCAAAAAGTCCTTGAAAATAAGTGTAGATGAATCAAAGTCAAAGTTTCCTTTTGTTTTCGGTGTTGAAAGTGTAAGTTTCTAGCACTAATAATATACACAAAAAAATTTCTCAGTTCTGATTGGTTAAGATGAATGCAGTACTCAGTTAATTCGGTGCAGAAGAGAGTTAATTCAGTGCAGAAGAGGGTTAATTCAGTGCAAAGAAAGAAAGAAACCAGACATTCTGATTGGTCAATGTCAAGGTCAATGTCACTTGCAGGGTTTAAATAAATTGTTTTTGTACCTAATGCATGTGCTTTTCTTCTGCATAGTTACAAGAAGCTACCTCGTATTTTTTCATTTATATTATTAATACATAATCACATGATTTTCTCGTGCAATTTGGAATAAATAAGCACTTGTAAATTTTTTCAGATCACAAATTGCACTCCCCTACGGGCTCATGCAATTTTGTTAGTCTCTGAAAAAAATTTACTCGTGCTTATTTATTCCAAATTGCACTCTAAATCATGTGATTACCTATACAAATGGCAAAAATAAGTTTTCCTTTTAAATCCTGCGTCCAACTGTGGTGGTTCAAATGTGATTTTTATATATTTTGTACCTGCTTGGTGCTTTGAAAATAACCTTGGTTACCTTGCACGTGATAACTCTGATGGGCATGCTTGAAGGCACGCTCGTGTGACTTTTCGGCCAGTCCTGCACGCGATGTTTTTTATTTATATTAGCTCCCATTTAATTCAAAAGGTCCTCAGTTGAATTGAAGAGCTAAGGTCCTTGAAAATGACCTAAAAAGTCCTTGAAAGTCCTTGAATTGGGTTCCTGCCCTATGCTTTTTAAATATACCGATGATTCCACTATTCTTTCGCCTATCACTGGGAATAGCGACCCGTCTGCCGACTTAGTAGGACAGTTCTTAACATGGTGTAAAGACAATAGAATGGTCTGCAACCCTTGCAAATGTAAAGAGCTGGTTAAATGTTGTTAGAAAGAAAAATCACAATGTACTCTACTCTCCAATTAATAATATTCCCCAATGTAATAGCTTCGTTTTACTAAGAGTAACTCTACAGAGTGACGGAAAATTTGATGAGCATGTAAGAACTAAGCTTGTCAAAGCAATCAAGTGTTCTACGAACATTGAGAAAAGAACACTACTCTCGGGCAGAGATAGATCATCTTTTTATATCCATTGTTTTGCCTAATTTTAGCTATGCGCTTTCAGTCCGTGGGGCATCTGAGTCCGATCTTATGGTTGTACAAAATTTTTTAGACCAATGCCTAAACGCCGTTTTATTTCATATCCAGTTTTTATCAAGAACCTTTTAAACAAACAAGACCGAAACGTTTTAAAGAAATAAATATCAACGGATTGCCACCCCCTGAAAGACATCATTCCTGTCCAGAAGACTTATGTACACAATCTTAGGAAAAAAGGCTGCGCACGCCCGAAAATTAATACACAGCGCTTTATGAACACCTTTGTAAATAGGTTGATATTTAAGCTCCATTTATTGTAATGACATACTTTTTAATTCATAATATGTATGTAGATTTCTACTTTAGTTTTTCCGAATTTATTGTAATCTTATGATGGAGTAAAGACTTGATTATTATTATTATTTAAAACTATTTCACAGTAGCGTCTCTGGCACGTAATTGAAAACGAGGCTTTACCTTGTAGAAACACCTAGTAAATAGCTTTCATCTGTACATCGTGGAATTTTTTTTTGAAAAATGTTATTTATTTCAAGAGAGAATTTTACCGTTTCAATCAGCGACTGATGGCCCAAAGGGCCGCTAAATGGCGAGGCGAACAAGGTCCGAAGTTTAGCAGGGTGACCCTGTTCGACAGAATGATGCTGGAATGGCAGAATTCCCTACAACGCGAAAAGCCTTGTTGTATGAAACAAAAGTCTCACAAAAATGGAATTACAATATAATAAAATAATTTATAATTACTAGACAAATTGAAAGAAGCATGATTTAATCACTATGGAAACCTAGAGGATAGAAAAATAGAGAAACAGTGAAGTTCTTGAGCTGGCACCTATGAAATATCATTACTATTGTTATCATTATCGTTATTATTATTGTTGATATGATTATATGTTACCTTTTGATGTTTGGTTGAGTGTCAATTATTCGTTATATCTTTTAGTCATCTTTCTTTTGTGGAACAGGGTACTCATAAATATGTGAGATGTGGCAGGTTTTGTGTTTTGCATGTGAGAAAAACATTTTGTAACACTACCTTTTAGCATCATTTCACAACCTCTAGTTCATTTTATTGCTATAAGAAATGTGCTTTGTTAGTAGCCACGTGTGGTCTTAAACTGCCTATCTTTCATAATAATGATAGGGATCGTAGAATCGATCATTGTAACGATATTGCTGATTATAAGATCAAGGTTCCCATTTAGATCCTTTTACATCAGAGCGGGTTTTTTTATTTATTAGAACCCGCTTGTAGGATAGTTTAAGCTGAACTGCAGACTGAAGAGCGTTATGCATCTTCTTGTATGAATTTTATTTTCCCTACAGCATATTGTCAGCGAAGTGGAACTTGGAACCAAGAAGATTGAACGTTACAGAAGTTCCTATACTGATTTCTTCAAGTATGCCTTGAAAAATGTGAGTATCGAGCGGAAAAGTTTTCATTCGCTTTCGATACACATGCAGCTATCATTAAGTTTTTTCCCTTTTTTTTAAATTAATTATTACCAACGGTGTGCATGCATAGCACAATCATGCCAGGCTTGCCAATGTGAAATACTTTTTCCTGCTCCGCATTCAACTCTCCTTTTTTAATTGCTTCAAGGGCAAAGCCACATTCCATGTGGTTCTAACTCCTAGATAACTGTTAACTTACCGTTATGCTCCAAAGACCCATTCTGATAACAACAATATTATAGCCAACAACTCGATTTTGGCGTCTTGAAAAGCTTGCAATCCTACGTTCCTAGAAGCTCCTTGGAACATCTCATGTGCACCTGACTAAACTGAACTTTGGCAACAAGAAGTTTTCATTCTTTATTCTTTGATTCCTTTTATTCCTTTTATTCCATTTTATTCCTTTTATTCTTTGATTCCTTTTATTCCTTTTATTCCATTTTATTCCTTTTATTCCTTTTTATTCCTTTTATTCTTTGATTCCTTTTATTCCTTTTATTCCATTTTATTCCTTTTATTCTTTGATTCCGATGATGCCTCTGCATGTTAGTGATTGCAGCACATTTTTACGTCGAATTTTTTTTTTTATCTTTTGCTTTTTTTTGTTTTTGTTTTTCTTTTTTTTGTTTCTTTCCCTTAGGTGAAATCCGCAGTGTCCGTGTCTGGTGGGTTCCTAGGGTTTAGTAGCTCTCTCTCCGTTGACTTTAAAAGGTTCAAAGCATCAATGAAGACTGGCACTTCATTTGGAAGTGAAAAAGAAGTGTTTCGGTGTGGTACACGTACCATCCCTGAACCCACTGGATTGAAATTGGTATCTATTGACCGTGTTTTTGACGACAGTTTCTTCAAGGCACTCAATAAGCAATACCAGTGTAAGAATTTGGCACAACGGAGGACAAACGTGAAAAAAATTTTGAAGGAATACCCAAGCTTGGAAGGAGCAAGAACGAGTCCGCAAGGTGAGTGTGTAGCACACGTACATTTACTCACACTTCTAAATTTGATAGTTGGATTTTTAGAATCACAAGCTGCGTATTTACAGCAATAACAGATCAAACAGCATGATCAATTTTAAGAGGAACAACACGCACATATTATTTTAAAATAGAGAAAGACAGGTTTTATATTTTATTTCCTGTAACGCAACTTACGTTTGTTTGTTTCTTCTGATCTTGGGCCTCGGAACGGCTTACGCTCGCAAAAGTTTCAGTGTTTTCCAAAGTGTGTTATTGTACAAATATTAACTTGGTGTTAGTCAATAACATGTGCATAACGAAACTTTCTACAAAGAACTTTGAGCTTCCAAAATTGATCTTATTATTCGCTTCCCCCCGCTAACTGTTTTTTCTCCGATAACGAAACTCTCTTAAGCAACGACAAAAGTGAGGCTTTTGAAGGAGAATTAACTTGTCTGGAATGCCATGATGCTTTAAAAGAAATTGCTTCAGAGGAGAAGCCCTGGTAATGATAGACCACCCGTTTAATTTAACCAAAGAAAACATACTCTTGAGCAGTGACTTCGTTAATTTAATTTAATAGCTTCGCCAACCGGCAGGGACACCGCAACAGCTTGCGCCAATTACTGCGGGCCCAATAAACCCACCCATCCCACCCCAGGGGAGGACATCCATCACACAGTAATCTCGTGTGTGGAAAATTAACGTCTCCTACCCCTAACCCTGCAGGAGACGGGACCTCCATTTATTCGTCCCTATCCGAGAAGACTAGAATATCTAACCATTTCTTGATTTTATAGAAAGGTAGCAAATTCTCCTCGATTATTTTAAGACTCTGAGTGTTGATCCGGCCGGGGCCCGAACCCTCGACCTCCCGCACAAGAGTGCAGCGCTCTATCCATTGAGCTAACCGGAAGGCGGTTAGCTCATTAATTCTTAAGTACGTATTCATTCTGCTAAAATAACGTGGAACTCTACCTTGAGAAGTCGTCGCCTTACTGACAAGGTTTTTTGTAAATTTTTAAGATCCCACAGTACGTATTCCTCTAACATGGCCATTGGGTACCTATGGACTCCCTATGGCAAATTCGGGATGTCCAAAGGGAGGTTTTTGGCACACGGGCTGGCGATACCACGACACCGAAGATAACGACCCAAGCAGTTATTGGTCAAACCCTTACGATTTGGCTGGACGTATCCACAAAAATAACATGGAACAAAAATTCTGTATGAAGACTAATTCTCAAACATCCAGATATAATATGCCATGGCCTGAAGGAAAGTACTGCATCTTCAAAAAAGAAAATTGCCCCGCAGGTTAGTACAAGAACTTCTTTTTCGATGAAAATGTAATCCGCGCCTCAGTTCCTCCTGTACGACTCTTTCAAAAAGATAACATCTGTGGCCGTTACGTGTATTTTCATCCCTTAATTAATTGCAGATCTTGAACCAGTCACATGACCTTCTCCTCTAAAAGATAATAAACAATGATTTTCACCAGAATTTTGGCACTTTGTAGTTTCAGTTATTCATACTCCTTATTCCATGGTTTATCATACAATACGCGCGATTTTTGAAAGTTTCGAGGTGTTTCGCCGAGCCCCCTAAGGAAAGTACGAGCAATAAGCAAAATGTCTGCCCATGTTAATCTGTCAAGTAAAGGATTTATTATTACGCTATTATTTCATTTTTCTAGCACTTGTGCCTCTAGTTTTCGAAGTACTTGTTATGGCCTAACTTCAACAACGTGACGATTGCCTAAGGTGTGCGTGAAAAACGAAAACAATGAAAACGAAGCTATTTTTTAAGACCAACAAAAACCAAATTGCGCTTAAAAGTTGGTTGCTTAAGAAGTCAAACCTAACTTGATAAACTGAAAGAATTCAAAGTTTGAATTGTTCAGTAGGGCCATTTTGTTGCTCTGCTTCCAGTCCGTATTTTCCCTGGTCTACAGTGTAATACTGTCGGATGTATTTCGTGTTCCGTTGCCCTAATATGTTGAAATGGTGTAATGGTGAAATGATAAATCATGATATTTATACGTCACATCTCCTGTTAAATAAATGATTTAATTTAAAGTGTATATGACACGAAATTTTTTTTTTCGTTGATAGCTAGTTCCATGTGTATAATAAACGGTTTGAGAGTTTAAAATGAATGAAACAATTTTTTTGGTCGATTTTTAGCGCCCGAAACACGCTAAATTTATGTGTAAAATTGTTCCCGGAGACTGGGCCGAGAATTGGGACTCGTGACGTCAGGTTGTTTGATCCTATGATTGGCAAGGTCAACAACTTTCAGTGTTTTCCTTGTAACACGCTGTGATTACTCGCTCAATTCTATCGTTTCACGCTTCGAAATGTCCAGCGATTCCGAGAGTATTGAGTCGTCTGACTCTATAGAAAGTATGAATTGTGGAATAAGCGACAGTTCTGAAGAGGAATGGGGAGTTATCACTGGTGTGATAGCTCCATATCAAGATGAGCCGCTCGCGGACGAGAACGACGAAGAAACAGGCGTTTCGAGCGAACAAACCGATGTTGATGGACTTACCCCGTCAACTCTGGAGGCTAGATACGAGAGAACTGTAGACGTAGACTCCTGGTTAGTAAAACTGGTCCTTTAAAATTCCTTGTATATATACTTATAGCAAATCTTTGTTAGACAACAATTCATTTTTGCTGTCTTCTTCAGGTGTCGCTGCAAGCAATGTAATACCGGGACGTTAGTTGGTTCCCTGGAGTTTCGATGTTGCAGAGAGGTAACAAATTCATCTGCAAAGATGGTATTTGATGGTTCCATTGAACGGATAAAATGCATCACACAACACGAGGACTACGATGCGATTAGGAACCGCGCAGTTCTTCTCCAAGTGGCTCCCTTGTTGAGAAACCAGGATGGTGGGACTTACCGTCGCCGAGGTGGAGTCAGAAAACGAGTCAGTACATTTTTAGTAAAAACATAAATAAAAACATACAATGTGTAAACTAGCATAATCACTTTGCTGGGCATAAAACATTAAGCTTCAGATAAATCAGGGTAAATTAAGGCACCTCAAGCTATAAAAGTTGACCAAGTTAAGTTAGATTTTGCATTTACTTGGACTTTTATCTGATGCACTGACCTAAGGTAAAACAGGAACTAATAAGATTGCTTGCAAAGTAGCTTGTAGGAAAATGTAAGCTTGAGAAATGCCCTGCAGTTCATTATCAATTCCTAAACATAAATATTTTTTATTTGAATGTGTGTGTCATGGGGAGGTGAAAGGCAGGGTCCTGTAGTAATGTAGAGCATTCTTACACACCTTCCTATATAATTTTCATTGTGCTTTTACTCTAGGTTCATTAGAGCTGTTGCATACCGATGGACCACAAGGTGGCTTTGTGGCTACATGGGCTGGGATAACAGAAGACCACTACCAGCCTGTGTTTACCATAATATCAGAACTAAATACCAGTCACAAAAATTAATACCAGAGGTTTTGCTGCTGCTCATGACAGAGACTAGCATAGTACACGTAATCAAACCTATGACATGATTGTTCTACACTGATTGTCTCGGTAAACAACAATTTTCAAATTGATTTTCATGGGTGGTTGTTTCTTGTTCTATTGTTTGGTAATGTATGGACTGTGAACCAGAAACAGCTTAGGTTCTACATGCACACTAGTTTGACTAAATTTAAAATTTCAACTTGTTGTAGGTACAGTGCAAATATTGTAAGTCGATGAGTACAGTGCAATGCAGGCATGGAAAATTTAAAGTAAGAAGGAAAATTGTACCACGCAGAAAACCTTCCTGTGACAAAAGTTTGGTCACTTTATTTTTTGCAACGGCTTTTGTGACTTCGCAATGGTTTTTGTCATATTGAGCAATTGTAAGGTCGTCTTGAAGTGGGTTGACTGCTGCTTGAGGTATTGTCACTGATAGACATCTGTAGTTTTGCCTGCTCTGCTTCTGTAAAATAAATAAATTTATTTAATTATGTTAGTGCATTTTTAGTTTGTTTGTTTAGCATCCTTTTACTATGGAAAAAACATGTAGAAGATATCCTCCGTGGAGACAATCACATTGTGCATTACCATGATGGCAAACTTGTTCCCAAGGTCTATCTTTTCCCCAGTTCTAGTGGGTGGGAAGAAGATAGACCCTGAGGACAAGGTTGCATGACAGTTGGTACGTAGAACATTATGTCATATTTGAACATTGCGCTTCATGAGCTTTGAAGAGTCAAAGCAAACTAACCTGGTGGAAATAGTGACGTTTTCTTCGTTGCCTTTCTTGCCTGGTAAAACTTTACAGCATCCTCTTTATTTACTCTGTCTGGGAACTGCTGGTTGAGGGGTTCTGGTACCCTTGCTGCATACTTCTCATCTACTTTCTTCATTTCTGCCTTTGGCAAGGTGAAGAGAAGATTCTTCAGTGTGTCAACATACCCTGAAAAGATCACAGCCCAATTCATATAAAATGTCGACGTCATTTGAAAAACGTGCAACAGTGTTTTATCAGATATAAGGAAACAAGGTGAAGCAGAGTCCTTTACACAAGATGCTGGTCAATAGTACTTATCATGGTAAAAAGAGTGATCTGACTCTTAACAAAAGAGCATAACATTTCCTACACTTAGTTCAGTGTAGCCACTGTAATTTTAAAATCATAATGGTCAATAATTACCATAGCTAGGTGGAGATGCCACCTCTCTAACAACCTCTTCTCCCAGTTTAAATTTTGGATAAGTCACCCGAATGTATTCTTTTCCATCGCTTGATGTTTGGGTTTCTCTTCTGAGGTTTTCATTAAAATGCAAGCTTGCCAGTATATGCCTAGAAAATTTTACTTTAGATGAGCGAACACATGAAAATCTGAAAATGAGATTGTGTATGATAATGGTTGGAACACAAGGGAAAGAACCAAGGAAAGGAATTAAGGGGATGGGAATGTGATAAATGATAACAAATACTGTTTTGTGTAGTTGCATACATTGTAGACATGTTGCATGATGTCTGGTCAATAGATCATGTGTAACATTTAGCAGTCACATACCCATTCATTTTCAAAAATGACAGTTTTGAGCTAAAAGTGCAATACAAAACACTACTTTGGCCATAAAACTTCCAGGAATACTATATCTGCAGAGTGTAAAAGGAAAAGGATAAAATATTGTTTGCAACATATTTAGGTGGGAGTCACTGTAATACAACATATACATAGCTACAAAAAGAACCTAACCAAGAGTAACAAATCAACTTGGGATGCCAGGTGTTTAGGGTGGCATGGAAGCCTTCTAGGCAACTTGTCTGGGCATCTGGTGAGAGTTTTTTTATGTCATTCAGAAGGATCTTTGTCAACAGCAATTTCAATTTGTCATATGCTGCCGTGCCTACCAAAGTATTATTGAACAATTTTAAAATGACACACTACATTGTACATTGTTGAGATTAGAGGATGTAATGTGAACATGTTGATGATTCACTAAGGTATAGGTTTTAGCAGTTCAGTTTGCTTTCAGCACGGCAAAACCGCAATTAGACACGGACATTTTACACATAAATGCTTCCAAAAGAATAGGTTATTTACATCAGAAAAACTTACACATGTTAATGTTTATGATCGGAGATCACGAGAAAACGCTTACCTGTCGCCTTTTGCGATCTGTCAGAACTTCAGGACCTTCTGGTAGAACTGCATGTCTTGTTGGAACAGAGCCCTTGATAAGAACTTTGTTCCGTTTTATCTGCGTCATACCGTCCAGCGAAAATGCCAAGCTGCCCTCGTAACAACTTTGCTCAAAGTGAGCCGAACACAACGAGGCATGTTTGGCAACAGGTTCGCCGAAATCAACTCGGTGCCGCTGCACGAATTTCACCCATTGGGCTCTCACTGTTGGATTTACAGGAAACTGGTGCATCGAAATACCTGGTGTGTAGCTGGTACTCGTACAGCTTCTATTGTTGGGCGCCCCAGCCACACAATAACGTCCACCTTTCCGTACTGGCCTATTCTTTTCCGCCATAGACCACTTTCATAAATGGCTGCCGGATTAATATTCTTTTGTTTAAACTTAAATTTTCCCGAGTGGCCTCGCTTGAGATAATGTATTCTTGTGAATTTTGTACTGAAGAACGAGGCCACCCTGTCAAATTTATATGTATACAAAAGAATTGTAATGCGGCAGCCATTTATGAAAGTGGTCTACTGAGTCAAACAACCTGACGTCACAGGTAAAGTTCACGTGACCTTTTGGCCGCGCGTTCGAGGGGACAAATTTCAAGCCAACTTAGCGCGTAGTTTAAACGAAAACTATGTATTTATAATTATTTTCAACGATTTTTAACTCTCGAACCGTTTGTTATATATATCGAACTAGCAGAAAACAAAAAAAAAAATTTCATGTCATATACACTTTAAGCTTAATGCTGCAGTAAATGTTCCCTGCACAGATTTCGAGGATGCACACATTCGTTGGGACGATGAAGATGACAACAACATCAACAAAGACGGTGGCACGCTTCCAGAAGGCAGTTACGGCGGTAACACTTATATCGAATACTGTTGCCGAACGGATGGAGATGCCACTGAAGCTATTCGCCTCCCAACTGGCTCCCCGTTTGTGCTAATTAAGGGTAACACCCACCTCTGTCAGAAAGTGGATGGAATGGTAGAAAAATCACAGTACTTTTACTGGGACACCGAAGATAACGATCCGCAGTCCAGAATTCATGGACCGATCAATGCTGAGCTGATTTCAAACCGCAATATAAAAGTTCACTACTGTTATTACACCTAACCCAATACCAGGCCCCACGCGCAGCCGCAGACGGAACTGATGCTTCAAGAACATTCGAAGCGAACATGAAAAATTAAGGGAAAGTAACTTGTAAACCAGTGTTAGTAAGCGCTTTAGAAACCAGAAGTTAATTTAACATGGTGTTAGGTCTTACTGATTTGATGCCTCAATATTAATAATAATGATAATAATAATAACAATAATAATAATAATAATAATGATAATGTGAGCCGAAAGTGAGTTATTTTCGATCGTTTTTTTACACTGTTAATATTTTGTACTGAAGAGGATTTTATGGAAATTATTGCCAAATAAAGTTTATTATTCTACAGAAACCATACTAAAGACTGGACTATGAGGCAAATGGATTGTGGAACTCCTACATCCGGTCAAAGATACTTTTTGATTTAAAAATCTTCCGTTAATTTTCAAATATAAATAAAAAAATCTAATAATAATAATCTTATCAATAAAGATTTAGAAATGCAAAGACTAGCAAAAACTAACGACAAAAACCGACGTTTCGGTGTCATCATGATGCCATTGTCAAGGAGAAATAAAAAATGAAGTTTGTGGCAAGGTGTAACACTAAATTAGCATAAATCTGTTACGAGCTAATTAAACAAATACTTTTGCGCGAATTGAATCGCTTTGCACGTTCAGAGTGGGTTTTAAGTCTCTGATGAAAAGCATTTCGTTCACCAAACAATCGAACTTGTTACTACACTTTTTCAGAATGCTAAAACGTTTCAGTAGGTCTTTCGGGACTTCGCTGTACCGTTCGTGGTAGTGTTTATATATTGAAGATGCCTTTCGTTTATGTCCATCCACGCGTGTGTGTAAGTGTCCGCGTGTATAGCCCACATAACCCGCATCACACAGGTCACATTGAAATTGATAAACGACGCGTTGTTGGTTGACAATCTGTGGCTTGATTTCTCGTACTTTAAGACTTGGCCAACTTTGCGGCTAACAAATACTGGCTGGACAGTTGTCTGCACCTTCATGCTAAGATTCTTGAGCTCTTTCTTAACATAATTTGCTGATTCCTGATCTTTAAAAGGTATGACCACACGAACAATGGATATTGGTTCTTTGGGTGTCTGTGTGGGCTGCGTACCAACAATTCTTGATTGTAAGAAAGTGTTAATGGTAGAATTTACCAGGCGTTCCGGGTATTTAAGCCGTGTGAAAACTTTCTTTAGGCGATCACACTACTTAAATACCCGGAACGCCTGGTAAATTCTACCATTAACACCTTCTTACAATCAAGAATTGCACTGCCATTTGGGAGCTTATTTAGTAAACCTTCTAAAGTTAACTGCAAACTGCTTATGACAAGGGACACGCAGTGACCAACTGAATGCTAAGCCGAATACGCCAGACTCCGGGTCGGTAGGTCTGAGTCCGACCCTTGTTAGGGATCGTTAGATGATAATAATAATAATAATAATAATAATGATAATGATAATGATAATGATAATGATAATAATAATAATAATAATAATAGTAATAATGAACTGCCGGTTTGAAAGATGAGCTTTCAAACCGGCAGTCTAAATCCCACAGGGATCAACGAACGCTTTTCATTCCACTAATTTATTCGTGTTTTTCTCGTTGCAATGTTCCCACCAATAACGTAGCTCCATTTTCTGCCTTTAAAAGCACACACAACCCACAATTCCTCTATTAGCTCCGACGAAGGGCTAACGCTCGAAACGTCAGCTTTTGTAATCATTACGGTGGCCAATTTACCATTTCAACGTTGTTGATAATCCAAATTATTCCCTTTACACGGTATACCTGCCGAGGGGAGCAAGGTCCTTTTCAAGTGTGTCATTTGCCGAAATAGTATCAACTCCTTACTCCTTCACATTATCAATCATATTCTCCAAACTGTTCTCTGTTCATTTCTCAAGGTGTCAACGAGGAGTTGCTTAACAATCAGGGGTCTCTTTTCGGTTCGTGAACATTTCGGGGGGTGATATTGTAACGAGAAAATAGTCACCATCCGTACCCGTCCTCATCTTCTTGGGAATTGTCTATGCACCAGAATGATTAAAAATATTAGAATCTTTCCTTTGGGAGGCAACAAACCAATTCTTAACACTAACACGGTGAATATCAAACAAAGGTTAGCAACAAACTATTATTGGTTTATTTTTTCAACACCAAACACAAAATTCTCTCAATAGGGAACAGTCGTTATTAATCTCCACCCACCTTCCAGTCGCAAATAATGACCGGTCCTTAACCGAAAATTATCGCTAAATGAGCCAAAATGAAAAATGGTTATATCTCGAGAGTAAATGGAAGAAGAGGCGTAAAGGAAGTAGGCCGTGGGTGATAATGGAGAGGAAGTGAATTAAGTCGATCGTGAATTCTGGTTCAGTAATAATTGCTATCTCAGTATCCTCTAACTTTACAGTGTGTTCTCATTTCGACAACATCTATCCAAGTAGTTCTACAAACAAAGTGGCCACAACACTCGAGATAAGGAAAAGTAGAATACCTATGACGCGACTCGATGATAACTTCCTTTCCCTTTACCCCTGAAAGCTATAGTTTAAATAGAAACAAGATGGGGCCAATGGGTCTGTCTCTGCAACATTCAGATTAATTTTGTCGCGGCAAAGTACAAAGTTGTCCACGTATCCTACAATTTGTAGAAGGCGGTTGTTCATCGAAACTGCGTGCCAGGAACTAAGCATACTTTATAAGATACTTTTCTCTGGCGTGGTTTTCATCTACAGTATTCCAAGATTTCTTCCTGTACACAGCCTTCTCGGCAACACTCTTCCACAACGTTGAAGCTTCTTTTAGTCACGTGGTGCGAAGTAAGAAACCTGTCAGCTCTTTGCTTTTCCAGAATTATTTTGCTGGCTCTTGCTTTTACTGAAAGAACAAAAGGAGTCAAACTAGATGGAAAATAATAATTTTATACCTTGATATCGAATTGATGAAATTACTTCTAGGCATGCATAGGTAAAGACGTCTTAAAATGATCGTTTATGTTGCATACCGGAGTTACTCGCAATCAAGAAGCAAGACTGAGTGGATACACGGTTTGTTTTTGTTATGCCTTGCTCTCCAAGCAAATTCGTAGAATTCGTGGGCGAGAGAACTTGTTTTTCTAGGGACTTCAAGTTTCGACGTGGGGACCAGACACAGCAACGTGGTGAGATCGTGAGGAAAACTCTTATCACCAAATGTGTCAGAGCACATGTTAGGCGTGATCTCTCGCTGACGTCACAACTCTTATTCGCAAGACTGAGATCAGATTGACCGAGCGACCGAATACAACTAGGAACTAGGGTGGGTGCCGGGTGGTTGACAACAAACCACGCATTTTCGCCCCCCCCCCCCCCACCCCTTTGAAATCTGGTGGATACGACTGATTACCCCTTCGTTCCCCATGAAACCATGTGATCCCTCAAAATCCTCTGGAACCCAACCCCCTTCCCCCCCCCCCAACCACCCAGGCGCTATATAATGACCGGTTCCTTGATACCTTTTTTTTGTAACTTTCGTGACTCTAATGACTGGATGCAAATTCAAGTGAACTATTCACTGTTTTAGACGCCACTTTTTTAAAGTAGCTGTAGACTTATAAAATTAAGTGCCGTACCACTTCTTTTCTTTCGCATCCATCCGCAGACCGCGTCAAAAGCTGTTTTAAGAAGATCGCCGCAAGCATGGAAGGAGATCTGCCTTCTGGGAATCTCGTTAATTTTACACATATTTGGTGGCGAAAATGGGCCGCAAGGAATGAAATGTGCCTCGATTTGTAACGACGTGGTTAGCATCCATATTATTACTGCGAAGCCTACGCAGTTTATCTACAATTGTGAAAAAGAAAAAAAAAATGCTCAGTATCCATTGATAGTTTCACTGCTCACAGTTTAAATAACTAAGGCCCAATTGGGCGTCAGTCCTCTGGTCAAAGAGCTTGCGGACTTAAAATGAAACAAAATTAGACTCCGACCAGCTGGCCCAGGCCCCTCTCACTTGAGGAAAAATAAGCAAAGTAAAAGATCCTAAATGAACCGAAAATCCGCGAGGAAAGGGAAATCAATGGCCACAAAGAAAATTTTCCAACTTCAATGTCGGCACAAAGACTAAAATCAATGACTAAAATAATTCAAACCTTGTTAAGTAATGAAAACGAGCGGAGAAACTTTCACTACATAGTTTTACAAAGATGAACAACTCTCGAAACAATATCGTCGCAGGTAAATTACGTCCTCGCTTTAAATGAGTAGACGTCTGATCGATGAAAGAGCGCGAGAACCTTTTAAATATCTTACCTTATGGTTCATCTTGCTTGGTTCGTGTCCGCAAGTGTTGACAACAGCGCTTACTATGATGTGAAATAGTCTGCAATATCATCTACTCACTTTTATACTTAAGAAAGTCATGATCAACACATATTCTCTCCACACATGACCAATACTTTTACATTTACCGAGTAGACCACTACAGACATGCTTTAAGAAAAAAACAAAAATCCTTCAATCAGTCAAGCATTCAAAGATAAAGCATTAAGAGAAACTTTCTTAATCTTTGCTACTATCGCGTGAAAATCATTTCTGTAAAAAAATGATTTCGTCATTAATTGAGACCGGCAGAATATTTTTTTCGTCAAATATTCTACTCACGTAAATACCTTCCTCATTATGCTTTGCAAAATCTTAATCCTAGGGGTAGTACAAGTATCCAATATGTGATATTACTTCAATTTATTTTTAGCCGTGTCTTACTGTTTTGCGTCGGTCTATTTTACGAAACAAATCTGATGTTAGACAATAATGAGGCTTTCAAGTATTTTTAAACTTTGTGAAAAGTTTGCATAAAAAAAATACGAACAAAACATTATTATTTAACGTCAATTTTTGCGCTTTTTGACTTCAGTTGGTTGCGATTTGATGTTGTTTTGCAAGATTGGAAAACTTCAAATTCCTTGAATTTCGGAAAGCATGATTAAAGCTCAACGCAGTCAAATATTGTTTGCAAGTTTGTACTTACATCCGGAACTCGGTAAAGTGCTCGCCTTTTATTTCTCAGGCGAGTCATTTTGCTTAAACATCCACTGTTCTCCACCTAGGAGTACTGTTAAATCAGTGGGTACCATACCGGCGAACTAGCATACCTTCGAGAGGGAGAAGCAGTACTGAAAAATGCTATAGATAACGCGATATGTTCCCGAACGAGCAGTCATTTGGTGCATGATCAGACTTCCCTTTGAGTTAAGCAGATCTTCAGATTATCATGCGCGATTAAATCGAGATCTCCCTCTTACTGGGAATTGTGCGCTGATTGCAAGTTTCCTGTTCGAATGTAATCTGTTCTAATCCTCTACCATTTAACCCACCCTTGCCACTTTTCGCTTTTCGTGTGTTTCTCCTGAAGTTTTCCTTGATGTTTAAGGTGTTGTTGTGATATTACAACAAACATTATGTCTGGTTAGTTTGCTCGGACAAAGTCCAGGATAGCGTGAGATCTTAACCCGCTTAATCTAGAGCATCGGGTTGATAATTGAACACAGCACTTAAAATGAAAGCCTCACAACTTGTTTCTTATTTTTTTAAATAAATAAGCTAGTTACGATGCGAGTGTATATGAGAAATTCCATCTCGATAAGTGAAACAAATAATACAAAAAACGAAATAAAAATGGTATTATCAGTTAACGATGTCACTCAAACTTTGAATTCAATCAATATTACTAATCGAAAAACAATTGTATCGTTAATTTTCTCTTAAGCATCTTTTCCTTTTAGCTCCCCAACCGTTTTACGACAAACGTCTCCCAAACGCGCAATTCGCGATTGTTTTCTTCGGTTATATCAATATTCATCGCTTTCTGGAGGCCCGAGAAAATATATTGGAGGTGTGTCAGTTCGACACGATTTTATGTCCTCTTTTATATACTGGTGCATTCATTTAAGCTGAGTCACGAATTGCGCAAAACATAAAAGTGTGCGTAGCTGGTGGTTTCCTTGGGCGTTCGATAGAACTGAGAGAGCGACAAAGCCGAGGAAACCACTCCCCTGGCGGCCTCTTCGAGTCCCGCCAAACGAAACTCTCACGGAACAGCCAGCTTCACAAGCCAGATGCATCAAAAAATGTATATATACTAGCACTCTCAAATAATTTCTTGCTTTACAATATAGATAGTGCTCTAAAAATTATTTTAATCCTCTAAATGTGGAGTACGCACTCGAAACATTTTCAATATAATCGTGATCCAGCAAAACGTTAGCAGCCGGGGTATCAAATTGATATAATGCTAAATTCTCCTAATTTATTTAAAAGGAATGGTATGGCAACCAGAAGGGAGAACTGCTCATTGGATATCGGCAGGTTTTGAACGTCGATGATCCGGTGATATGACAGTTCTAAGTCGAACTGTGGTCGAAAATTCAAGAGTCAGCAAGCCTTGAATCTTCTATCACAGCCACACAACTCAGTCTTGAAAGAAGACTTATCGAGATTTCGAGTCTCATCTCGAGATATATCGACAATTCAAGACCAGCATCACTTGCCGAAGATTTCACACAATCCATTGTTTTCAAGAAGTGTTATTGTTCAATTTTACATTGATACGCAAATGTAAATCAGCATGTTATTATTTCTATAAATGATTACTTTTTTTATCTACATGACAACGAAAAGTTGTTGCCAACATTCCCAACAACTTAACAGAGACAAAGGAGAGGTAATTTACTCTCGGCGACACTAAGCAACATCGATTGTTCGTAAATTGCTTTAAACCGGCGCGCCAGCCAGTATTTTTCTGGCCAGGATTCTTGAGCTCTCCATGAATAAAACCAACATCGAAATAGAACCGGGGTAACCTCAGACATAATATTTTCTGATTTGTTGTGGACAGCCGATGAGTAATATTTGAAGTATTTCCTTCTCTGTGAACTAAATGCAGGACAGCGAGTAGAAATGATGGCGAAGTGATGGCGAAATGATAGATACTTAGCCTTTTACTGAAGGGAAACATTTCTATGTTTTGGCAAATCAAGTTTAGCAATAAACTTACTGGATTACCTTTAAAGCTTATGGACTGCGTGACGGAGAAAGAGCGTCGAGTAGTGTTTACTTTGTACGTCATCAGCAAAATAATTCTCGCACACAACCTTGACCTACCAGTAATACGTCTTCACCCTAAGACAAAAACTTTTTAATGTTATAAGATGATTTTATTTACTAGAAATTCAAGATAAATGATATACGTCAATGAGCATTTGGTTTTCCAGCTTTCACAAAAAAAATTGGAAGATCACAACCTTTTTTCATACACGTTTTATGTCCACGGAGTAGTTGACTAGCAATGAAAGACACTCAATGTTAGTTTCGTACGTCAGTAGCAATATTCGCGCATTTCTTCAATAACACAGCCTTCTTTACAGCACTCCTCCACAACAGTGTAGGACCTACGGAATCTCCCAGATGACGTTAGGAACTCTGAAGCTCTTCTTTTTTCCCAGAATATTTCATTTCCTGCAGAAAAAGTGATCGGCCAAATTTAAATAGAAAGAAACCATGAAAATTTTAAATGAAGTCAAAGCACTAGTTACATTACCAGATTCAGAAAAGTAACTTAACAGTTCAAAATGGTCTCGAGTAACAAACAACTATACAAGGCAATAAGTCAGGGTGTTTTATATGCGAATAAATTTTTCGGTAAATCTAAAGATATAATTATAAATCAAGAGCAATCACATACCCGAATAAGCTTTGTGTTTGTTACAGATTTCTATGAACATGTCACTGAAATATGTTGGGCTCATTTTGCGACGCAGCGGTTGTTTCTTATGTATGAAATTTTGCGCGGGAAATTGGCGCGCGGGCGGCCAAAATTTATCCCCTCGCACATGCCTGACATTAAACCACTGTGTTCTCCTAATGTGCTGAAAGTTCGAATACGCACGCCGTCATTTGAATCGTGCTCAATAACCTCGCCTCTTAGGATCGAACGTCGATCTCAGCGGTCTGCTTGTAATCAGCAAAAGGGCATTCCAGCGTATCTTTTGGTTTTTGGTGTGTGGCAGATCACTGAGATGTTTTCAAAATGGAGGGGTCTATAGCTTATTTTGCCTTCACTACTCAACCGGACACACAAAGAGTTGATATCTGGGCGGGTTGGCCAGCCAAGCCACCGTTTATTTAACGCCAAATCGATATGCTAACAGAAGTCCATTACAATTGAAGTGAACTAAATGCACCAAAGCCGGACACGAAAACCCCTAAAAACCAGCAAAAGGAAAAAAAAAGGGGAACGTGTACTCCCGACCAAGGCAGCGGTGCCACCCTTGGGGTTTTAGGGTATCCTGTGAATGACATTTTTACATTTTATAATAAGGTACTATGCAAGTACCGCTCTAAATTTATACAAAAGACGAAAACGAAAACGAAAAGTTACACACAGTGAAGGCTGACCGTAGAATGCCTTGCCCTGCTAACGGCCTCTACTTAAAAACCATGATCCCATAACTCTCCGCGTACCACGCAGCCACCCCCAGTCCTCCGATACGTGTCGGCAAAATATAAATTTATGCCAAGTAGGAGTACCACAAATTACATAATATGAATATTTTCGAACGGTTAGGTTACCCCTTAACTCTACCCAGATCCTACCGTGTAACTGTAAATGAAATGTAGGCTTGGCAGTGGAAGGTCTGGGAACGAGACTAAGGTTAACCCTTGCATCTCACAGTGAGCGAATAAGAAGTGCTAACAATTTAAATATAATCAGTTTTAACTGATAGAGACAAAACCAGGTCGATAATCAGAACGTTTTATG
>NC_142526.1:21388773-21473773 GCF_964205215.1 Stylophora pistillata | reverse complement strand
ATGTTCTTATTCCAGTTCGTGTGAAATGATCGGTTGGTTTTGCCGTGATGTTATTGGCTGTAAGACTCAAGTGACGTAAGTCGTTCGTGATTGGTCTGTTTCGGTCTGTCGGTAAAGCTAGGTTGTTCTTTTTCGGTCGTTTGTGATGTTTATGTCGTGAATGAGTCGTTTGTATGGGGCGGGTAGTTGTTGACATCTGTTTAGGGGAGTCTGTTCTAAGTTAGTAAACCAGCTTTCCAGAGTCAGTCGTTGAAAATAGTCAGTGCTGTAGGTTAGGCATTGCGCAGAGTCCCAGTCAATGTTGTGGTTGGTAAGTCGATGGTGTTCAGCAATGTGATTGCTGACATCACCTTTCCTCGTCGCCCGTCTGTGTTCAGTCAGTCTTGTTGTGAGGTTTCTACCAGTCTCACCGATGTAGGAGGCTTGGCAGTCGGAACAATTGATCTTATAAATCGTTCCCTGTCTGTTCCTCGGTTCGTCTTTGTCTTTAACGTTGGTTAGTAACTGACGTAGTGTGGTGATGGGTTTGTGGGCGACGCGGATATTGAAGGGTAGTAAGATGCGCGAGATGTTTTCAGACATACCTTTTATGTACGGTATGGTTGCTGTAGTCGTAGGGGTTGCGGTGTCGTTTGTTTCGGTAGTGGTAGTGGGTCGGTGAGTGTTTCGTCGGATGAAGTCGTTGTTGTAGTTGTTCTTCGTAAAAACACGGTGAAGGTATTTGTTCTCGTCGGATAAGCTGTCTGTCGAGTCACATACTAGTTGTGCGCGTCGTGTTAGAGTTCTGATAGTTGTGGCTTTGTGTGATGTAGGGTTGTAGGATGACTCGTCTAGTAATCTGTGTGTCGGTGTGTGTCGGTTTCCTGTAAACTGTAGTTCGTAATGAGTTGTCGTTGTGGCTTACCAGGCAGTCTAGAAAAGGAAGTTTGCCATTTTCTTCGACTTCTCTGGTAAACTGTATGTCAGTGTTTTGTTCGTTAAGGTGGTTGTGGAATGCGTCAATTTCGTCGTGTCGAACGGCGGTGAATGTGTCGTCAACGTAACGTAACCAAAGCGGTATCGTTTGTCGGCAAGTCGAAAGGGCGCGTTCCTCGATGTTCTGCATCACAATTGCCAATCCGACTGCCAAGCCTCCTACATCGGTGAGACTGGCAGAAACCTCACAACAAGACTGACTGAACACAGACGGGCGACGAGGAAAGGTGATGTCAGCAATCACATTGCTGAACACCATCGACTTACCAACCACAACATTGACTGGGACTCTGCGCAATGCCTAACCTACAGCACTGACTATTTTCAACGACTGACTCTGGAAAGCTGGTTTACTAACTTAGAACAGACTCCCCTAAACAGATGTCAACAACTACCCGCCCCATACAAACGACTCATTCACGACATAAACATCACAAACGACCGAAAAAGAACAACCTAGCTTTACCGACAGACCGAAACAGACCAATCACGAACGACTTACGTCACTTGAGTCTTACAGCCAATAACATCACGGCAAAACCAACCGATCATTTCACACGAACTGGAATAAGAACATTCTACTGACAACAATCACTCACTTGACTCTGATGATGACTTCCGCACAGGTTGTCGAAACGTCAGTCAATGCCACCGACAACAGTCCTTCTCAGGACTACACTCACCCGGACGATCAGACTACACCTTCACATGTTACCCCCGGGTTCAAACCATTTACTGCATTACATTTGACTATACATGCTTCTTGAAAAAGTCAATGAAGAAAATTTTGTGCTAGCTGGGCATGGACTCAGTGTTGAACTCTGTTTGTTATGTCATACATTAAGGGTAATTTGAAAATGTTTTTCAAAAAAAACCAAAAACTAAAACTAAACAAACAAAACTTGAGGCTAAGCAGTGTCAATGTTTCTAGAAAACAGACATCCCCATATCCCCTTCAGAAGGTTTTTGGTGTGAGCCACCTACCCCTTGGAATATCCACTTTGCTCCTTTACAAATTTTAGCATTTGAGATACCATTCCCCTTTGTATTCTTAACAGCCTTCCTCTTTGGATGGATACATGTGGATACTATATGAAGTCAAAACCTTAATCAAGAAATTGTCTGATCCAAAAGATAACTTGAGCAAGTAAACTCTTGAACAGTTGACAGAGAGCAGTTAATGATTCAGATCAGTAAATGGGCTTCTTTTTGAGTTTTTTTTTCTTTTCTATGGAATGGGCCACTACATGTAGCTACTACTTTTGCACCATTCAAATAATTCACTGTCAGTGTTAATAATTGTCCTTTTCAATTTCAGTTGCTGCCTGGCCTTCCTGAAGTAACAGAGAAACTTGGCTTTTTTAAGCTGTGACTCTGTGAGAAATGACATCTCAATTAAGGTGCTTTTTGGGAACAAAATATTTGAACTGGAAACTTTGGTAAGTGTTTGACATGCCTGGAACAGCAGAGGAACTGTGCTTTTCAAACTATAGCTCTGTGTTCCTTGGACACTAAAATGGTAAAATTTCCCTTTCAAACCAATTATAGGAATTAGTTTGTAGTAAGTAAAAGATTGTTGGTATCACCATTTGGCCTGCCTGAAACAGCAGAGGAAACTAGCTTTTCAGGCTGTGACTCTGTGGGAAATTTATCCCCAGGTGTTTCTTGGGCACTTAAGTGTTATTAATTCCACATGAGCCATTATTGAATTTAATTTGTGTCGAGTAAAAGACTGTTGGTATCACTGTTTGGCCTGCCTGAAACAGCAGAGGAACCTGGCTTTTCAAGCTGACTCTGTGGGAAATTTATCCTCAGGTGTTTCTTGGGCACTAAAGTGTTATTAATTCCACATGAGCCATTATTGAATTTAATTTGTGTTGAGTAAAAGACTGTTGGTATCACTGTTTGGCCTGCCTGAAACAGCAGAGGAACCTGGCTTTTCAAGCTGTGACTCTGTGGGAAATTTATCCTCAGGTGTTTCTAGGGCACTAAAATGTTATTAATTTTACTTGAACCATTTTTGAAATTAGTTTTTCGAGCATGAAAAACTGTTGATATCACTGTTTGGCCTGCCTGAAACAGCAGAGGAACTCGGCTTTTCAAGCTGTGACTCTGTGGGAATTTTATCCTCAGGTGTTTCTTGGGTACTAAAATGGTAATGTAATTACACATAAACAAGTCTATATTTTGATTGATAATATCCTAATTTGTAACCAGAGGACAATAATTTTGGAACTTTAGTTCTCTAGAGCAGACAAAAGGTTCACCTATTTTAAGCTGAGACTCTGTGGAAGTCTAATTTTTACAGGCGACTGCCAGGCACTAACAGGGTAAGATCACATGAAAAATTTTGGTTCTTTGTTTTCATATTTTTTTAGTGAATAAATGTTGAGATCACTGCTTGGCTTGCCTGAAACAGGAAAGGAGCTTGGCTTATCTATCTAGTGATGACTGTATGGTAATTTTTTTCATGTGGTTCTCATTTGCACACAAAAGTGGAAATTATAATGAACTTAACATGATCAATTCAGTCTTTATTCAACTACTTAAAGCAAGCAAAGGAATATTGTTGTTACCTATTCTACAATGAGGCCAAAAGTATTTTTCATACTACATGTATTTGAATCATTACTGTGAGCGGTTGTCTTAAATATTTCAGTCTTAACAAGAAGCCATAATAAAAACTGAATGTCTCATTTGATGGCATCTACATGTATGTGTTTATCCACTGTATGTAGTACAATACAAGTAACTATGAATGTCTATAATAATGGTTTTGATGTTATTCAGTGCCTATATTGTTTCTATCTAGGTGGTGTATTATTGTGATGGAAACCTTGGAGTGACATTTCTTAGTGCTTTGAGAAAGATTAACATGCAGGCAAGCAAGAAAAGAAAAGATATGTTGTCAAAACAGTCATATATATTTGTCTCTTAGTTACATTGTCATATATTTTATAGATTGGGCTTTTCCCATATAATTCTATTTGTTGAATTCTCAAAAATTGGATACCATATGAATTCACATTATCTAGTAGTTCCGTTTCTTCTCCAACATCTATGACTAGTTGTGACTGCAGAGAGGCTTTCTTGGAATTTTGCATTTTCTTTGCAGCTTCTAGGGCAGCACGCCCCGACAGATTAACAACACCGTTTGTTATTTCTGTGGAGCCATTGAAGGATTTTGTCACGCACAACTTTACCTTAACTTGGTCAGACAGAGCTCGCTCCACGTCACAAAGGTTGTAAGTTTTAAAGGACATACGAAGAGTTTTGTCCTTTCATATGGGTGGCTTCTGGTGTTTGCACTCTTTATCTCCACTAAGTGTAGCACTTCCTACTTTGCTGGGTAAATGACCAAAAAAAGTCAAGTCTTACATTTGTAAAGGTGAAGTGGCATCATTTTGCTGCGAAAGAATTTTAAAGTATTAGTCAAGTCCACAGAACCGTACAAAATACATTAAAATTTAACGATATTATGATAAAAATATTTTTAAGAAACACTAAAAGTAACGCTCGTCTCACTGAAGTGCTTCAAGATGGCCTCTGAGGACGACTTGTAACCCTGAGGTTATATACTCCTGGGCGTATATAACCTCAGTCGCCATTTGAATTACGCTATTTGATCTTCTTTTGGTCTCAAAACATACGCCAGTGTTGTTCGTTGCCTGGTAACAAAAAGTACATGGCATGGAAAGGCATAGTGAGGGCCACAAGTCTTACTCTTACAACCATTGCAAATAACTGGTTTCGGGGTTCTAGTTCACTTATAGTTTGTAAAAATATGCGGAATAGAGGATCAAGACAACTGGCCATTTTTTGTTCTAATTTTCAATACTGGGCGCGAGCATGTGAGCCGTTGTCGATACAGCCCGGCCTTGAAACTGATGCACTTCGTTCGAGCAAAGCCGAACTTGTAACATTGCTTGCTTTGCTACACTTATAAAAAGCGGCTGTCTGATTGATCAAAGACCCAACGAAATAATTAAGCTCTTATAACAGGTGGAACTGTGCAGAAAAAAACCCTTTGGAGAAAGATAAATGGTAACAGTACGAATAGTCTGAAGAGTTTGATCCAAGTTTGTTTTTTTAGTACTTACCAGGAACTCTAGGGTTATGTGCAGAGTTTAAACACTCCATGATTTCTGCCAGCCATTTCAAGTATGCCCACTCCAGTTAAAAGTTGTGGCTTCTCTACTGGAGCCTGCTTACTTCCCAAGTTAGGAAAGACGATACTCTGTGGAGTATCACAACAAGGATGCTTTTGGTCGTAATGCTTTTCTAACGCCCTTCTTGTTGTCATGTGTTTCGCGCATATTTGGCAATTTGTAACGTAGATTTCTGCCATAGTTAGTGAGCACCGTTTTCGCGTCCAGCCATTCACATTCTTGAAGCGGAAGAACCAACTATTCCGGCATGAGTTTCAAACGCGTGTGTTTCAAACCAGAGATTCATTATATGAAAGCTACGACAAGGGATATGTGTATTCAAGCCGGCGGTAGGTAATAAGATTTACCATTATTTCCAGGTCACTACCCAGATCTAAATAGTGATTCTCTTTCGCAGTCAAGTTTCCACAGCAATTTAGCGATCTCTAAAGTTATAACATGCTCTTTATAAAGAGCACAAAAGCAGCATTTTTCTCCAATTAAGTTGACGTATGAAATACCTGAATAAAGAGGAGTCACTTTCCGAGTGTTTAGCGACTTTGCGTTGCGTTCGACTTCGAGTTACTTGTGCGTTGTCGATTTCTTTAAGAAGACGAAAGCGACGAACAGGAGAGGCTAATTCACAAAGAGTGAATAAAGAAGCAAAAGCAAAGACGAAAAGATAGAAAGTAAAGAGGTAAACTAGGATCGCAGATCGCCGTAGGCGAATAAATACAGAGGCAGAGGTCCTTAATCAGAAGCACGTCGAAGAAGGAGAACTCGTTGAGAGGGGGACAACATGGACTAAGTGTCGCTAGTGACATTTTTAGTCTGGGAATTATGGCGAATAATGTTTACAAAAATAAGAGATGGAAGGCTTATCCTTAATACTTCAGAATGCAGTGCACCTCAATCCAGTCAAGAGGCCAGTTTTAGAAAATATATATATTTTTCCAGTTTAGGAATAGCTGAACCTTTTTACTGGGTGAAAAAAATTTCAAATTAACTATTTTTCGCCACATTGACCCTCTCGCATGTTAATTTGTAGCATCTTTCAGCTGGCTTTAGGTAACTCTTGAATGTAGAAGCAGGAACCACGAAGTAAAACGCTCTGCAAAGAGTCAAAGCTACTGTTTTCCTACTCTGATAAGAACAGCAACTATCGCGCGCTGTATCATCGATCGATTGATTAATGGCTTTGAGAACTATGTTCGTACTAGCTAATAATTCTCTCATAGGTTCGTACTTATAATTCTTACTTTTTCTCAAAGATTTCTTTACTAAAAGTGCTCCTGCTTGGCTCAACATAAAGGAAACGACGCAAACTTCAATATGGGCGTCTCGTAATTTTTGTTTACGTTGAGAAGATGCATTTTCTACATTTTGTGATCCACGGAGCGCACTCGATACTTACCTCATAATGGGCTTATACTATTTTGCGAAACGAAACGAAATTTTGCGAAATGGCGTTTTTTCGCCTTTATTTAGCAAATGTGTCTTCTTCGTCCGAAAAAAAATGTGTCCACTCATAAAATGATCAATATTTCTAAGAGCCTGGTTAGCTCATTTTATTGACCATAATAGAACTCGTTTCGCAAAGTAGTAATTTTGACAGAATCACTATTTTGCGAAATGGCATTCTTTCACCTTTATTTAGCAAATATGCCCTCTTCGTCCGAAAAAAAAAATGTGTCCAATAATAAAATGATCAATATTTCTAAGAGCCTGGTCACCTCTCATTTTATTGACCATAATAGAACTCGTTTCGCAAATTAGTAATTTTGACAGAATTACTATTTTACGAAATGGCGTTTTTTCACCCACATTTAGCAAATATGTCCTCTTCGCCCGAAAGAAAATGAAAGACAACTACTTATTCTTGTTCTCAATTGCCCTTTATTGGCTCGGAGTTCACTCTTTATTGTTGTTATAATTCTCTTCTCTATTCTGCTCTGTATTCCTTCTATTTTGTTCTGTTCTATTTATGGTTGCCGCAACTCGATTTTATAGTTGACCAACAACCCACATGCCTGACTGGCAAGCCGATCCACTTGATTTGTTTTAACGTTTTTTTGTTTGGCCACAACAATTTCCTCTCCAAAATGTCTTTCCCAAGCCTAGGTAGTACGGTCAATGTAAAACGAGGTGAGCGAAATAACAAACCGTCACAAAGCATCATCTGGCACAAGAATTCATTAAAGAATACTTGGGAGATCATTGCGATTTGGGATTGGTTCCAGAACAAAATGTCTTTAACCATTCAATATGCGACTCTTGTGCTGCAAACGTGTTTGCTGTGGTGTCTTTTCCATGGCGCAGACCAAATGAAACATCTTTTACAAAATCGGAAGTTTAAAGCTTCGCAATTAATTTGGTGAAATCTGCTGCTTTTTGTGGCACTGTGCTTCCTGAGAGCGATTTGGGATTTTACAAGCCTGATTGTATACTTGTTCCTGTTGCGGGAATGTTAGAGGTGACCAGGCTCTGAGAAATATTGATCATTTTATTAGTGGACACATTTTGTTTCGGACGAAGAGGACATATTTGCTAAATAAAGGTGAAAAAACTCTATTTCGCAAAATAGTAATTCTGGCAAAATTACTACTTTGCGAAACGCGTTCTATTATGGTCAATAAAATGGGAGGTGACCAGGCTCTTAGAAATACTTGATAATTATATTAGTGGACACATTTTGTTTCGGACGAAGAGGACATATTTGCTAAATAAAGGTGAAAAAACGCCATTTTGCAAAATAGTAATTCTGGCAAAATTACTACTTTGCAAAACAAGTTCTATTAAAAATTTGACTGCCTTGTTTTTGAAATGTTTTTATCAAAGAACTGAAACCAACGCTAAACAAACAGTGCGATTCAATTCGCGCCAAACTATTTGTTTAGAACGATTCGTGCTACGATTATTTTATTCTTTTATTCTCTTCCATTGTATATTGTTTACACTTTTTCACATATTTTAGCGTTCGCCACATTTTATCGTCTTCAACTTGCTTCAACATATTTATGCTGATTTGGAAAACTTATTTGAAAATGACCTCAGAGAAGTCGAAACGTCGTGACCTCTCAGCGCTAGCTTTTACTTCAAAGTCGATTTCTAAGAAACTACTTATTAAGAATTCTATTATGGTCAATAAAATGAGAGGTGACCAGGCTCTTAGAAATATTGATCATTTTATTAGTGGAAAATTTTGTTTCGGAAGAACAAGACATATTTGCTAAATAAAGGTGAAAAAAAAACGCCATTTCGCAAAATAGTAATTCTGGCAAAATTAGTACTTTGCGAAACGAGTTCTATTATGGTCAATAAAATGAGAGGTGATCAGGCTCTTAGAAATATTGATCATTTTATTAGTGGAAACATTTTGTTTCAGAAGACTAGGACATATTTGCCAAATAAAGGTGAAAAAAGTGCCATTTCGCAAAATAGTAATTCTGGCACAATTACTAATTTGCGAAACGAGCTCTATTATGGTCAATAAAATGAAAGGTGACCAGGCTCTTAGAAATGTTTACCATTTTATTAGTGGACACATTTTGTTTCGGACGAAGAGGACATATTTGCTAAATAAAGGTGAAAAAACGCCATTTCGCAAGATAGTAATTATGTCAAAATTACTACTTTGCGAAACGAGTACTATTATGGTCAATAAAAGAAAGGTGACCAGACTCTTAGAAATATTGATCATTTTATTAGTGGACACATTTTGTTTCGGACGAAGAGGACATATTTGCTAAATAAAGGCGAAAAAAACGCCATTTCGCAAAATTTCGTTTCGTTTCGTTTCGCAAAATAGTACAATTTCGTTTCGTTTCGTTTCGTTACGCAAAATAGTATAAGCCCTCATAATGTTGTCTAGACTGACGTGTCAAATTAAATCTGTTGATAGATAGCCATGTGCCGAACCTCACTTCTCTACACCTTTTTTGTGAAAATCCTTCATTAAATTTTTGCCCCGCAGAGATGCTACGTGAAGAAAAATTAGACCCCCTCCTGACTTTGCGCTATTCAATAGCGCAAAATCGGTAGGGGTCAAGAAATTCAAAGTCGTATAAAGCTCGTCGTCATAGGTTTTCGGACAAGCGGTTTTTCTGGTTCTCCTCCCCGTCCCCACTCTCCCTCGCTTTGTCACTCGTCCCATATGTTCCACCCGTCCAAAATGGCGACCGAATATTCGCTGCGCTAAATCTCGTGCTTGAAAACACAAACTACTGCCGGCAAGTAGGCTACCTGAATCTCTCCCGTCTTTCGTCCTTCTTCCTCCTCCGTCTTGCTATTCAGGCGAGTTAATCACCATCATTTCAAACTGTTTTGTGGTTTTGTTTTGTCTTTGGTTTAAATTTTGCTTTCCATTTTTTCTCTTTAGGTATGCTGATATATGTAATAAGTTTTAAACCATGTAAACCGAGGGAAATTAAAAATTGAAACACTGATAAAATTGAACCACCACATCCTGACAGTCTCGTGACGATAGCTACAAAAGTTATGCAAATTAGGGGTAATTTTCTTTCTACACAAAGAAGCGCCACTTGAGCGAAACACTTCTACCAGACACAACAACTGAATAAAATTGAAAGGAAAAAAAAATTTGCAAAATATACATGTATAGAGCAATGTAGATTTTGAAATTAAAATCTCGTTGACGGCACACTCTTGCTTGGCCGTGGGAAGATTGTATAACTCAACATCACAACTTTTCACATTTGAATAAAACATATCACACCGCCTTTTTTTTTTTTTTTTGACTTTTCTTATCTACATTTCTGCCACTTTCCACCAACCCTCTATTTATCTTACTCACAGAAACTCCTTCTCTTAGGTTCGAGAATCCGCCGGTTGGCGCCAATCAAGGACATTCATAACTCGCTAAACTTTCACACCCTTCCCGGTTACACAGCAAAATTTTTTGTTGTAAACATTTGTCACTTTGCACTCAGTTTCACCCAAACCGAAAATGTTGTTCTATTATCATTTTGAGTTTAGCAGCAACAGTGATCATGGCAATTACTTCACGAATAGAGATTAAGTGGAAAATATTCAACAACATGATTAATATTTGGAAGCCATAATCGCCTACGAAATGAATCAGTAACGTTAATGCTCTGTTAAACCCGTTACTTGCCTAAGTGTCAATGGTTTTCAGTCCAACTTTAAATATTAAATCGAATTAGAAACAGCGGGTGATTATTAAAATGTTCAACGGTACCTTGTATTGAGTGTTTCCACTATTTCCCTGTTTAAGCGTCTTTTGAATATATGACAGTGAGCGGTTAGGGGCCGACCATTTAACTTTTGAGGGGGAGGGGGGTGGGTGATTTCTGGTCATCAAGAAATTTTTTTTCTAGCAATCTGCTGGGCAGGATATTTTTTTCCGCTCTAAACGCTTTTTTTTTCCTGTTACATTTGGGCTGTATGCAATTTTTTTCTTCCAAAAAGCGCTTGCAGGAAATTTTTTTTCAAAATCACCCCCCCCCCTCCCTCAAGAGTTAAATGGTCGGCCCCTTAGACAATATGGGCCGGTTGTTTGCAGGAGTTCTACTCAAACCGCGGATTTACACACTCAGTGGGCCTCAGGCTATCTCTATGAGAGGTTTAATTTGATTAAATAAATGTCCTTCCGATGTCAGCTTTCGGTCCATGCCTGTTCATATGAATAACTGTTTTGCTAAACAACGACTAAACTTTGTTTAAATAATCACACCTACAATTTTGCTCACTGAAAGACGAATTCCGTCACATGACAACCACATTTTGGGTTTTCCATATTTATACGGTATGGACAAGAGAAAATAGTGGCTCTCTTGTCTTTTCTCTTGCTATGAATCATTTCACTATATGCTCTTTGATATGTGAGTTTGAGCAGTGCCTAATGTTAGTCGCTGTTCCATTTGTTTTATTCCATCACGAACTACATCACTTCTGGACGGTTTGCATACTCTGCACATTTTTCCACGATGCGATAGTTTTGAGGTTTTTTACTGACCTTCTTCGACTCGAACAAATTTCTTTCCGCGGCCTAATCATAAACCGAAGCACAAAACGCCGGCCTGAGAAAATAAACACGTTAAGGTTCGAGGAAAGTAGGCAAGAGTTGGCTTTATGTTGGTTGATTTTTCTTTTACTTGTGACGGTCGTTTCGAACCGTAAGGCCCTTTAATTTGGACACCAACAAAAAGGCGGTCCAAAATCTGTCCAAACATATTTACCAAACACTAAAAAAAACAACTAGACTGACAAATCTAGTTGAACTTTTTGTGTTTGTTCTATCATTTCAAGAATAAAATTTCCTCATTGCTCGTTGTTCATAGATAAAGGATTTCATCACGTCTAAATTGACGCTAGACTATACAAACGACAACCTGCGTTTATTTCGATCAAAAGAGGTCGCCTTCTTCACGGCGAGAAAGTCCTAATCGATGCCAGAAGGACTCGCACAAATGTTTAACCAAGTACTCCGTGTTAATCATCCTGTTTATAAATTAACAGACTGATAAGGCTGAATTTCACAAAATTGAGTTGGCTGAGGTTTTTAAGACTACCTGGTCCTGTTTATCGTGTTCTACAAGGTAATCAAGCAGAACCCACGTGGAAGCCACAAAACGCAGATACGTGATTCAATTTGATGATAAACTACCCTGGCGAGAGATCTAGATGCCAGCATGTCCATGCGCTGCGCTTGAGGTCACATAGTGCAACAAAAAGAATTAAACCACTCAATATGGCACAGAATTCTCGATAACTGAAGGAAAAATACTTTTAAGCTCCTTGGAAAAGCATAAAGCCATTTAATTAGATGAAACTATTGAGCAAGCGATTCAGCTGACTGAAGAACTTAAAAACTGAAGTTAACTGAAGTTAATTTGAGTTAAAATGTCTAAGAACACAAGAACATTGAACCAGAAAAGACAACTGCGTGCACGGCTTCAGTTTGACCAACATCTGGCCAGCTGAGAATTAATGATAGCGATCATGAAGTTTAGAAACAATCGAGCCAGTAGTTTCCTCGTGGGGAGCAAGGTGTGTAGACAAAATCGTTGTTTCTTATTTGTCGACTTAAACGGTAGATCATAGATTTAGTTCATTGTAATTTTTTACGACCGATCGTTTTGGAAACGAATTCTGACGTTCTATAGGGTTAGAGCTAGACCTCCCTCAATTTGTTAATGAATGTAAATTTGTGAAAAAAAAAAACTCAAAATAATAAACGACGTTTTCAAGTAATGAATACTTCCGCTTTAATTTCGAAAAGCGCCGGAGAGCCGAAAATTCCAAAAAGGAGACCCTGCCTTGAAGAGAGACCACCCACGAGACAAACAACAGTACGAATTACGTTTTGTTTAAAGAATTTTAAGGTTTCAAAGTCTGTGAGGGCTCACATTGTGCCGCTAGTAATGCTAAATATGCTTCAATGACTTCTTCACGCCCAGAACGCCCTTAGACAAGGACAGCTGTGTCAGAAAGTGTGGAGGATACCGAGTTGGACAATTTTTCCTACAAACTTTCCTTTGTGAAGGTGTAGTCTGATCGTCCGGGTGAGTGTAGTCCTGAGAAGCACTGTTGTCGGTGGTAGTGACTGACGTTTCGACAACCTGTGCGGAAGTCATCATCAGAGTCAAGTGAATGATTGTTGTCAGTAGAATGTTCTTATTCCAGTTCGTGTGAAATGATCGGTTGGTTTTGCCGTGGTGTTATTGGCTGTAAGACTCAAGTGACGTAAGTCGGTCGTGATTGGTCTGTTTCGATCTGTCGGTAAAGTTAGGTCGTTCTTTTTCGGTCGTTTGTGATGTTTATGTCGTGAATGAGTCGTTTGTATGGAGCGGGTAGTTGTTGACATCTGTTTAGGGGAGTCTGTTCTAAGTTAGTAAACCAGCTTTCCAGAGTCAGTCGTTGAAAATAGTCAGTGCTGCAGGCTAGGCATTGCGCAGAGTCCCAGTCAATGTTGTGGTTGGTAAGTCGATGGTGTTCAGCAATGTGATTGCTGACATCACCTTTCCTCGTCGCCCGTCTGTGTTCAGTCAGTCTTGTTGTGAGGTTTCTGCCAATCGACGATCTTTCGCTCTGGAGAGTAAATTCTTTGAAGATCGAGCTTAACTAGGCAGCAACTGTCACAAAGTTGAAATGGTAAATTGGCCACCGTAACGATTACAAAAGTTGACGTTTCGAGCGTTAGCCCTTCGTCGGAGCGAATAGAGGAATTGTGGGTTATGTGTGCTTTTAAAGGCAGAAAATGGAGCTACGTTATTGGTGGGAACATGGCAACGAGAAAAACACGAATAAATTAGTGGAATGAAAAGCGTTCGTTGATCCCCGTGGGATTTAGACTGCCGTTTGAAAGATGAGCTTTTGTTCAAGAGTTTTACGGCTTTCCGTGCTACCTAAGTGTAAGGAAAGACCGCAGATTGCCATATGTTGCTTAGAATGATTAGGCCATAGGTTGCTTAGGCCATATGTTGCTTAGAATGATTAGGTAAATTTACCTAATCATTCTAAGCAACATATGGCAATCTGCGGTCTTTCCTTACACTTAGGTAGCACGGAAAGTCGTAAAACTACAGTGGCCCAGAAGGCTCAACGCAAACAAAAAATATACTGCAGCAAATAAAAAATATACTGCAGCAAATAAAAATATACTGCAGCAAATAAAAAAATCAGAACGCAAAGAAAAAAGTACCGCAGCAAATAAAAAAATGCAACGCAAACAAAAAATACTGCAGCAAATAAAATATGCAACGCAAACAAAAAAAAAAAGAAAACCCAAACAAAAAAAAATTGGAACGCAACACCAAGGAAGACTGGGTAATAGTTCTTAGTTTCCCGCCAAAACAGCATGAACTGGAACTCGCTTTTGGCTATGGACGAAAGCGATCTGTGTAGGATTATAGATGATTACTTTCATCAAGGGTATGAAAATAGAGTTATTATCGATTTTTTAAAGGAGCAGCATGGTACTGTCATAAGTTCGCTGCAAAACATGGTTTCGGAAAGGTGAACAAGCGAAGGATAGAACGAGTGTTGGCGGGAAACTAAGAACTATTATCCAGTCTTCCTTGGCGTTGCGTTCCATTTTTTTTGTTTGCGTTTTCTTTTCTTCTTTGTTTGCGTTGCATATTTTATTTGCTACAGTATTTTTTGTTTGCGTTGCCTTTTTTATTTGCTGCGGTACTTTTTTTCTTTGCGTTTTGATTTTTTTATTTGCTGCAGTATATTTTTTAGTTGTTGCAGTATATTTTTTATTTGCTGCAGTATATTTTTTATTTGCTGCAGTATATTTTTTGTTTCCGTTGAGCCTTCTGGGCTACCGTATAAAACTCTTGAACAAAAGCTCATTTTTCAAACGGCAGTCTAAATCCCACAGGGATCAACGAATGCTTTTCATTCCACTAATTTATTCGTGTTTTTCTCGTTGCCATGTTCCCACCAATAAAGTAGTTCCATTTTCTGCCTTCAAAAGCACACATAACCCACAATTCCTCTATTCGCTCCGACGAAGGGCTAACGCTCGAAACGTCAGCTTTTGTAATCGTTACGGTGGCCAATTTACCAATTCAACTTTGTTGATATATCCAAATTATTTCGTTACCCCCACCGACGCAGCCCCAAACAGTTTCTTTAGAAACTCAGCCTTTAAGCAACTGTCACAGATTGGCAACTTTCAGCAAACTACTTTGCATGTTTTACTTTTAGTATTCAATAACGCTAGTTGGTCTATATCACTGTACTGCCAATTCAGAAAAAGAAAGAAAGGCAGGGCCAAGAAAGGTTTTGGACTTCACTTAGACTCATCTTCAATTTGACGGATATTTTAGATTTCCCGCAAAGAAAACTCTCAAGAAATTTGCATGCTTTCATTTTTGTTCAGCTCTTTGTTAAGGTCCGGTAGTACGGGCAACATTTTTCTTCAACTTGTCTTGCAACATTGTTGCATTGCAAGTTGAAACCCTTTGTTGAAAATTTGTTGCAGAAAGCAGAACTCGAGTCTACTTTGCGCAACACGTTGCCTCAACTTGCAACACTATATTTTGTTGCGAGACAAGTTGGTCACGAACGTGGTAATACGCGCAACAAAGGGTTTCAACTTGCAATGCAACATCATCATCATCATCATCATCATGTTTATTTGTTCAAGCAGGTTGAATTTATTGGCAACTGTATAAGCTGATGTGGACCTGCTGTTTTCCCACCCAACCCACCCCAGGGGAGGACATCCAGCACACAGTAATCTCGTGCGTGGGAAATTAACGTCTCTTACCCCTTACCCTTTAAGAGACGGGACCTCCGGCTTTACGTCCTATCCGAGAAGACGAAACAATGTGAGTGAAGTGTCTTGCTTAAAGACTCAACGTTAAGCCCCAGCCAGGACTTGAACCCGGGCCGTTTAACCCAGAGTGCAGCGCACTGACCCCTGGACTACTCACGCCTATGGTTGCTGATTCACAACCGGCGAAAATTATGCTAATCGAAACTTCATATATTTCATTGCATCTGATTTATCACTTTCACGGGTTTATTGCGAATCAACTTAGCTCCCAGTTGGCTTGTTAGCTCAATTGGTAGAGCGCTGCACTAGTATCGCAGAGGTCAGTGGTTCGAATCCCGTACAGGCCTGATTTTTTTCAGGTCTGATTTTCGCTATTGCTTAAATAGCGCTATCTACTGCAAGGATCGTGCATCATAAGTATCTAATACCGCAGTTCAAAATATATGAACTTCATATATTTCATTGTATCTGAAACTGAAGAAATTACATCATGTTTGGAAAAGCCGGATCTTTAACCTTTCAGTTTCTAGCGTAAAATTGATGATAACGTACATAGTCAATTCCACGAAATATGACTTCCTTCCGATTTTGCTGCAATGATTACCTCCGGACCGAAGTTATGTTATTTCTTTCGAATTATTGAAAGGAAAGCCGGAAACTCCCGGAAGTAACGGACCGTAAGTAGACGGGAAACTGGACACTACAATCACATCGGACGTAAAGATCAGAGACAGAAAAAGTCTTCTAGATACAACTTAATTTTTGGGAACTTTTCACGTTTCTATGGGTTTTGAAACGTCGTAAGATGCGAAGAAAAACTCACAGATGGCTTGGTAAGCTTTCAAGCCGAAGTACTGACTAACTTCGCTATGTTTCTGCGGGCGAAGAGAAAGGTGAGGGTTTAATTCTCTTTAGTGCAAATGGTGCTGAGACGCGCTCGTTTCGTTAATTTAGTATCGATCTCTCAGATGGAGCTTAATTTACAGCATTATTAGTCCATCTAATATATTTAAGACCACTGTTTCCTTTCGTAATACCGAAGACTGATATTGATCTTCAAAACCTGCCCTTGTCATGCATGGTCGACATGAAAAAAATATGGCGCAGTTTAATTGAGTGCTCTTTCTTGCCTAACTGGGCCCTAAAGAAAATATGGTTGATCTCTTCGTGCACTTCATTCGCAAGTTTAATAAATTTAACATCTTCAGTTGACATATAACGCCCATTAGCCGATGGAAGAAGGAATTCGAACTTTGTTGAGATGTGTTGATTTTCCTTTGAAATCGTGTTCACGTTGATGTTAATCCAGTTAAATCCCTATCAGCTGAAGAACAGAAGGATTTTGATTCACTGCGGTTTGCAAGAATCGCTCTTCAGTAGTCATGAATAATACATCAATTTAATTCTTAGCGAATTAACAACTGTAAAAAGTATTTTCACTTTCTTAAGTCGCGCTGTTTTAATGATTGTATTATCGACATGAAACTTTGAGCTAATATACCAGGCTTTTGAATGGCATAATTATACATGTCTGTTGTAGTCACTACTAACCAGCTAATAATTAATATTAGTATAATTTCAGAGCTGAACAAAGAGTTTCCAGCAATCTGATTGGTCGAGCGGTTCCTTATATGATGCTATATAAACCGCTCCATGCAGTTTATATAAAATGTTAAAATAAAAAGTTAATAAATGTTACTAAAATGTTATGATTTTAGACATTTCTCTGTTGTTCAGCTTGAAATTATACTAAAACAATTATTCGCCTCAGGCTAGGTGAATACGGTCAAATAATCCCCTCGACTTCGTCTCGGGCATTATTCGACGATATTCACCTCACCTTCAGCGAATAATTGTTAATTAGCATAATTACTCAGGTGATTATAGAAATTCTCGTGCTCTTATTGGCCGAGAATGGCATCATATTCTGCTATAATCATCTCTGGCAAATGGAAAAGGGCCTATGGTTCAAGCAATTGTCACTGCTTACCTGACAAGTGACCAGTGGCATTCTTCAGCCACTCTGAAGTTAAGAAATAAACAAAAAAAAACTTGAAATCAAAATTTACCAGCTTGTGAATTGAACTAACATCTGTCACAGGAAAAAATGTGTTGGCTGAGAGTCTTGTGAGACTTTCTTGAATGTCTTTGTGTTTCTTCCACGTATTGGTGGTTGGCATTTCCCACTTTCAAAGTGTTGCCATAGCTTGACATGTGGTTACCCATAGGCATAAAATGTTAGCAAAACTTTAGAAGCAAAGAAAAACCTACTTAGAAGTCGTACTTCTGCAAATGTGTCTTCTTCGAACAAATTTTTTTAAGGGTAAGAAAACTTTTTGGATTGACCTGAAATTTTGGTCCAAAGACTGCCAAGATACCAAATTGAAATCTGTGTGAGAGAATTCTGCTGTTTGTAACAGGGCCCCTGCAATGGCTTCCAATATAACATGTATTAGTAAAGTTTGACAAGCACACTTGACAGAAAGATTGCAAAGCAACTAATAAGAATGTCAAAAATCCCCATACAGTTTTGAAAACAAACCCCTCAGGATTTAAATAACGCAGAAGATTTAAATGGTGCAGTCAGATTTGATACCCAATATTGCCCTATAGTTGTTAATGTTCTCTTTTTCCTGTTGAGGTAAGAAATTTTCAGAAATTGAGAACAACATTGCAGTAACAACAAAAATCTTCAACTACTTTTCTTATTTGATATATAGTGCCAATTGTCCTGCCATATAGATAGCCAATACCAGTTAGATTTAATATGTGCTAGTCTCATTTAATGAGTAGTGCAAATTGTGTTGGCAGGAGGTACCCAATGCTAGTCAAGAGAGGCAGGCTATCAAAATATAAGCAAGCATTTATGAATGCATTTATGAATGCATTAACCATTTGAGCTAACCACCTCCCGGTTAGCTCAATTGGTTAGAGCGCCGGATTGTGTTGTGTGGGAGGGCGAGGGTTCGTGCCCCAGCCGGACCAATATTCATGGTCTTAAAATAATTGAGGAGAATTTGCTACCCTTCTATAATCAAGAAATGGATAGATATTCTAGTCTTCTCGGATAAGGACGAATAAACCGTAGGCCCAGTCTTCTGCAGGGTTAGGGGTAGGAGACGTTACTTTCCCAGGCATGAGATTACTTTGTGGTGGATGTCCTCCCCTGGGTGGGATGGGTGGGTGTTGGCCCTGAAAAGCCCCTATGGGGAGTGGTCAATTAACCTATGTATGTATGTAAAACAACAAATAATGAACAAAAATGGAAAAGTTGGGAAAGAATTATCACAGCAGACTTAAGACTTGTTAAGTTTGCCCTCATTCTATTTTTATGAAAAACTAATTACTTGACAAATGTTAACAGGACAAGAAGAGTGACTCAGCCCCTTCTGTTAGCCCTGGCCATCAAATTATTCAACCAGAAGACCTAATTATTGTGCAAGGATTAGGTGAAGGGCAGTATGGTATTGTGGAGCTGGGAAAGTGGAAACCACCAAATGCAAAAGATGAGGTAATTATTGTTGCAAAGTGGGGATTATGTAGATTCTGAACTCTTTACAACTGTGAAAACTTACAAAGTAAAGAAAATGAAGCTGCAGAAAGACAAACTGGGTCTTCTTTTTCTAATTCTTCTTCTTCTTTTTTGTTAAAAAAAAACATCATCCAACTAGAAATAGGAACTGAGGTAAAAAAATCTGTGTAAGAGCCAGGATAGTACTTGCATGCCCCAAAGAGGCTGGCCAGCCTTGCAAGATGCAAGTTGGAAGAAGAAAGGGCCAAATAGAGAATGATTGGTTATATGTTAAAATGCTTAGGGACTGAGCTGGGTTAGATTAGTCAGGGAAACAGGTTAGCTCTAGGTTGTTAAGAATGGACCCTGCTGTGCTTAGTCCTAATGTCATTGAACCTCAAGCCAAAAATTTTCCCGCCTAGTTCCACCACACAGTCAATCAGTAAATAACAGTGATGACCTTGAGTTTGTATTTACTACCAGATACTAGTGGCAGTCAAATCCATCAAGGATACTGGAGAAGAACAGCTAAGAGAGGTTCTTATGGAAGTGAATACTATGCAACGACTCTCTCATGATAACATAGTAAAATTGTTTGGTGTTACTCTTCCTTCAAGAGATACAGAACAACTTAAGCTGGTAATGTTCTATACTCACTAATTTGTTTCTGTCATATCAGTGTTATTTAATATCATCTCCAAATTTTATTTTATGTCAATCAAAGCCATACCAATATTTGAAATTGATTGGTTACCAAGTTTCCTTGGGAATAAATTTCTTGGTAAGAACTGAGTGTCACCCCTGAAAAAAAGATGTGCTATTAGAGAGTTCATATGTTTATGAGCACAGCAACCCCTCTCCCAAAAAAAACAAACAAACAAACAAACAAAACTTGCTCAAAAAAAAATGTATTTGAGGAATTTTAAATAAAACAAGAACACTTGCATATAACTTATTTTATTATATGGCTGTGTCTCACAAGGACTGGGAACTACCGAATTCACAAATTTGATTGGCTGAAATCAATATTGAAAGCAGTCTAGATTTTCCCATCTAGACTGGCATCTTGACCAGTCTAGAAAAAAAAGGTACAAAGAATATAAAAAATTGGCATAGAAGACACAGCCATATGATCATCTTGTTAACCGAGCTGGGTCGGTCTCTATGAGAGAATCTTGACCTCGGTTGCTGGTACAGACCTCACTGCGTTCAGTCTATACTGGCAACCTCGGTCAAGATTCTCCCATACAGACCTCCCACTCGGTTAATAAGAACTAAATAAAACACTGGCTCAGGAATATATTTCCTTAACAACAGGTTAATCTACTTTTCTCTTCCTCTATTTAATGGATATTTTCTCTTGGACTTGAATCTGAAACAAAAAAATTAAATTTTTGATGAAGTAAGTAATCCAAATGAAATGAGTGAAATGAGACATGGAGATAGTGAAAGGCATTTCTCAAATGTTTTTGTTTTTCTGTGAACATTTCCTTGTTTTAATTTCTTTTAGAAATGTGATGTTAAGATTTACTGCCAGTCCCCTGATTATTTATTAAGGATTAAGGACTGAACCTTAGTCACTAAAAAATTATGAATGTAGAAGTTCTCCCTCAAGTAATTTTATCCTTGTATTTCTGCACCGTCAGATAACAGAATATGCGGCTTATGGTTCTCTGGAAGATAACCTTCTGAAAAAAGAAAGGGATATATGCCTGGTGTCTTCTTTCTGTAAATTTGCCATGCAAGTGGCACATGGAATGAACTACCTGGCCAAACAGAATTTAGTCCATCGTGATTTATCAGCAAGAAATATTCTGGTCTTTACACCAACTTTGGTAGGTACAGTTTTATGTTAGAACATATTTATGCATGTATGGCAGATATTAGAAAGAGCAGTGTTCAGAGACTTAATTTGGTCAACAAAATCCCAACATAGGTACATTGTACATTTTATTTTGTATTGTACTTGTGCTTAATCATGCTTGCAAAGTTTTGTGTACACCAATCTTAACCTAGTGGGAAACGTTAACATTTGGATGTTTTTTATAAAGGAGGTAAGTTTCCAAAGAAACTGTGGTGCTGCATTGGTGGGGGTAACAAGGTAATTTGGTTATATCAACTAGGTTAAAAATGTAAATTTGCCACCATAAAGAGATAAAAAGCTGACGTTTCAAGCATTAGCCCTTCATCAGAGTAAATGATTAGTTTGTCATGTATAGTTTCTTAGGTGGGTATCTACAGGAATGTAGATACTCTGATGGATTGTTTCTAATTATTTTCCTAACTCAGAAAAATTTAATTTGTTTTGCTTATGGTAACCCCTAAAAAGGGTTGATATTCAACAATTATTCACAGCAGTGGAGGTGAATAGTGGCTGATATTTACCTCAAAGCAGCAAGGTAAATATCCACCACCTTCACCAAACACTGAGGTGAAAAAATGTTTTAGTATATACCACAAAGATATATCCAAAAAAAAAAGTTTATTTCTTTCAATATACCAGAAACTGGTCTGCAGTTAAAATCTTCACATATGATTTTTTCTCATCAGTTGTTCAGAGGTTTATCATATAAGGGGCAAAATTACTGAATTATGATTGGTCAAGACAGAGGGCATTTTTTCTTAATTGTTGTAATTGCCCCAGGAAAAATATTTTTCCCCTTATATTTATAAACAAGTAATCACATGGTTCCTCGTAAAATTAAGGATTAATATTACTTGTGTTTTCGGAAGTTGCAGAAATTGCCCTCGTCGCTGCACCACTCGGGCAATTTCAGCAACTTCCAAAAACCCACATGATATTAATCCTTAATTTTACTTAGCCCCATGCGATTACTTATACTAATAGTACTTTCTATTCACTGCCAAACTGGTCAGTAGGCACATTTGAAAAGCACCATTCACTTGTACGGTATATACTTAATACCATTTCATCACTTGTAGTAAATGGCTCCCTCAGATTTTTTCAGTAAGGTTCCCAAGGCTGTGTTATTTGTTTTGATTGTAGTCTTATGTGCAATTACTTCATGTTGAGAATAATAACTTGGCCCCATAAATTTTTTTTTTTACAGGTGAAGGTAAGTGACTTTGGTTTGGCGCGATCACTAGAAGGAAGAGCTGCACAGATCACAGTTCACAGAAAGATGGCAATTGCTTGGTAAGAAGCTTCTGTTCTCCCGCTTAAAAATTGTTCTAAAAGTATCTTATTAATATTTTTTAATATGTTACATCATCCCTTAGGCTCTGATGTTTGTTTGTTGTTGCTAAGAGGGAAAACAGCTTATTCTGGGTATTAAAATGGGTCAAAGATCACCTACAGACAAACAGCTACCCTGGCAGCTTCTTGTGAAAATGTACTACTGAGGCAGATGTTGGGCTTAGTGCAAAAGCGCTTGTTTTTAAATAAATAATTTGTTAATTTCCAAATGATTTTTAAAATAGGATTAACCAAGATGAGGGGTGTGTGGGGGTTAAAGTCTTAAACCATTTGGTGTGAGGGTATGAGGGTATATCAAGCAAAGGAAAGGACCAGCCAAAGTAGAGGGGTGCTCTTTGTTCCTCTCCTCCTTCTTTCTCCATGTGCCTTCCTGGTGTTCCTGCTGACAGCTTACCTTTCACCTGTTTGGCTGCGGGGCACATTTTTTACTTTTTATTTTTACTTTTTCAAATTATATTTTTATTGAATTAGTGATATACTTTTTATTGACCTTGCAATATGGTTGATTATGTTTATATGACTTCACCTAGTCTCTAAACGTTGTGTCAAAGTGTTATCTGTATATTATTCCAGGCCTATACCTCTTAATTGACTGTTGAAGAGCTTTTTTCATCTTTTCCAGGTTACCACCAGAGGCTATAATGGAAAATCAGTTTATGCTTTCAAGTGATGTGTGGAGTTATGGGATCACTCTTTGGGAGATGTTTTCCTTTGGTCAAACGCCTTGGGCTGAAATGTCACCTCTGCAGGTCTGAACAGCATTTTAAGCTTTTTTTTTTTTTCATTTATCTGTTTTAAACAAAGTGCTAACAAGTGACTGGCTCAAGATCCCAAGTCGGAGTAATTTTCTAGTTCTGTAAATCTTCTTTTTCTTTCCAGAAAAATATTTCCACAAAAAGTTTGCTTTAAATCCACCTGATTAACTTGTACTCTCTAGTTGAAGTAGTAATTGTCGTCAAAAGTTATGTTTTTAAGTTAAAATGAATTCAAAGTTAGTTTTATTTGTGTTTCTCTTTGTTTAAGGATTGTGGTGATGAGTGTGGAATAACGAGAATACAATGCTGTTTCAATTTATTTTGACCTGAGGTTCAAATGACTTGTAAATCATAACATATTTTTGACACATTTTGCATGTCAGCTCTGTTTACCAATTGGGTAATGAATTTATTCTTGGCTGAGCACAAAATAATGCTAATAATTTATACTGTACCGTGAAAAAGGTTTATTCATTATTGGATACTTTTATCCATGTTGGTTTTCTTTAAGATCAAGATGATGCTTGTGAATGAACCAGACAAACATCTTCTAAAACCCGATGCATGTCCAGATGGATTTTATGACGTCATGTTAAGCTGTTGGAAGCGTGATGCAAAAGAAAGACCACCATTTGAGGAAATTTTCGAAAGAGTATCAAAAGTGAGCTTAATGTTTTGTACTTACTAAAAAGGAAATACTTTGCGGAGTTGAAGTAAAAGCTTCAGAAACCCTTTAACTCCCATGAGTGACCAAGACAGAATTTCTCCTTTCAATACAAATACAATGCCAAGCAGACAAGTGATGAGAATTAAGGAACATATCAATTAGGGATTATCAATTGATCCAATACCAAATTCTCTGAAGGTACATTATAACAATTATATGACAGAGAGGAGAAAATTATCAATGGGGTCTGGGAGTGAGGGGGTTGAGCGGACCTGTGTCACGCATTCACCTTGTTGTCATCAGTCACAACCACTCAAGTCCAGTCTCCTTTGTAGACATTCTTCGGCATGTCACTCAACGTTTTAGGGGATTACGTGACATCCAAGGAAAAAGGTTGATTAAGAAACTAACTCGAGTCCAGATTTTCGTCGTTTTGACCTCCCATTTTCGCTGTAAAACAAATATATATTAAGCAGAGGTAGACACATTAAGTGAGTCCTTTCGTGACCCACTAAGTGAGTACTTTGAGTGGTTTTACCTAACTTTTTTATAATTTAGAGTAAATGGACTCTTTTTAAATCAAGTTTGAGGTCATTTTATTGAGTCTTTTTAATGTTTGGCAAGTTGAAATGGCCGAATTTTCAAACAAGCAAGTTCAGGCACCACACCTCGCAAAAGACAACATGCATCTATGTTAATTAGCTAATCTGTTTGATTCGATCCTAGGCTCTTCAAGAGCACAAAGCTCAGATTTGTTTTGTTGGCTGGTGAAAGAATGTTAAGATATTTTTGTTATAAACTTTTCATGATATTCACTTGCCAAGGGTAAAACATTTATGGCTCTCGGAAAATTGAGTTTCAGCTTTTCATTTTGGTAGGCAATCTTGAAATGGTTTTTTCTCAGAGCACTAACTGAACAGAAATATGTGCAATAGTTTGCATGCTTGTTAATCTTATGTCTTTTCTCTTTCTCTCTCAATATTTCAGTTACAGCCCAAAGAGGCAATAACAAAAGTCACACACAACACTAAGGAGGAGGGCCATCTCAGTTACAAGAATAAAGTGAAAGTGACAGTCATCAGAAGGTAACATGAAAAATGAGCTTGAACTGAAATTGATTAGATCAAACTTCTTTTTCGGATACTAGTAAGTGCCTTCAGTGACACACAAACCAGAACATGCGAGGGTACATTCAGTCAAGCCTCCACTAATGGTCACCCTCCTTTAACCACAGGCAGCCCAAGCTCTCTTTGAGAACCACACAAGGAACACAATTTGCATATTTATAAGCATTTGTATGGGATTTTCTACAAGATCTCCATAGAGATAATTAAAAGTGAAAATATTAAATAAAAATGGCTTACCTTATTCCATACGTGTGTTGTTTGCTCCTGGTGTCATAATTTTACCGATTTCACTTGATTTAAGCGTTTTTTTTTTTAACCCTGGTTTTCAAGTGAAACTCGGTAAAATAACGACACCACGAGCAAACAACACACGTATGGAACAAGGTAAGCCATTTTTATTTAATATTTCAACTTTTAACTATCTCTGTGGATATCTTGTAGAAAGTCCCATACAAATCCTTATAAATATGCAAATTGTTTTCCTTGTGTGGTTCTCAAAGAGAGCTTGGGTGGCCTGTGCGTTAACGGACGGTGCCTGACTCGTTCTTAGTCCCCTCTCTGATTTGGACATGAGAAGCGCGCGAGAGGCGCATGCTTGGAAAATGGGAGGGACGAAAAGTAGTGCTAGTCTTTCTCGACCCCGTGGCGGCGTATTCAAAGTAAGACGTCACTGAGGACAAATCAGAGACACCTACTACCCCACTAGATTTAATTAAAACTTACAAAAATTTTAATGAAACTTGCGTTTCAAGGGTCAGTCAGAAGAGATGTCCCGTTGTCTGGACAAAGTTCACTCATTTTACCCAGAAAAATAGACTGAACAACGTGAGAATGCTTCCCAGTAGCTTTCGCTAAATTTCGATTGATTGGTCATACATCATAGTTTCATATACGCAGGGCTCGAAAAAACCCCTGGCCCGTCATCCGGGACAAGTAGATTTTCCCTTCGGGCAAGTAACTTTCTCTCCTTCCTTGCCCGACGGGCAAGGACCCAGCGGGCAAGGCGTTCGCCGACTAAATTTTTGATAACGATTTTGAGAAGAAAAGGTAAGCTTTAGGCCCAAGGGTAATCAAGTGTTTAGATGAAACTTGACGAAAATTACAATTTATAGCATTGTTTTGTTGATTGCGTGACGTGCGCTCACGGTTCAGAAGTGGTTGCCTAGCACGTGATCAAAATCTTCCCCAATCAAATTTCCTTCCAGGATAAAAATAGCCGCGTTGGGAACGAAAACGCTGTGTCTATTTCTTAATTGTAGCAATTTCCCGCGAGAATGTTTCGGTTTCTCAGTACAAAACTTAACTCAACAGCGATATATTAATTAAAACTGTAGAAATTGTACGTGAAAACTGAGAAGTCGCATATTTCTACCGCGAAAACAAAGCTAGCCCTTTGATGCTAAAATCCAGGTAAATCTCTGTTCGTGAATTATTAATTAGTTTGAAAACTTAGGCAAGCAGGGAAGTGCCCCGGGCAAGCAAAACTCAAGGGTTAGTTGCCCAACGGGCAAGGTGTAATTCAAATATTTTTCGAGCCCAGTTACGGACGGAAAGTTTGTTTTTACCTTGCAGCGCACGGCCACCGGGTTCAGATCAGTTGCATGATTATTCTTAAAACTGCGAAAGGATTTTGACACTTGTAGATTCTTTCCATCTCGCTCTTTGATTGTATTTGTAGAATAGAGGATGGTATGCTGTATGTTGAAAGTGAATTTGGTAATATTGGGTTGGTACATGAGAAGAATTTGGACTTCAACAAAAAAGCCCTGCAAAGACATGCAAGGTATGGCTGTGGTTCGCTACTTTGAACCGTTTGACCCCCAAAGAGTAACCAGCAACTAATTTCTCCTTACAATATCAGCCCTGAATCACACAATAGGGTCACGAGAATAAAGGAAGTGATCACCAACTAAAAGAGATCTTGATTGTTAAACAAATTCTCCCTGTCGGCAGCTTAGGAAATTTACAGGGAACAGTGTGGAGAATTTGCATACTGATGTTAGGGATAAAAAGTCTTGAATCGACAAATTAACTCAGCAGTGTCATGAAACGCCGACTGCTGTCTCGAACTCGTTGCGAGCTCAGCTGTCTACGAATTCTTTTTTCATTTTGTCGATTGACCAGTGCTGTCGAACATGTATACAGATTGCATTTGTGAGCAGCTCGCATAACTTGGTGTTCGGAAGAAATTACGATAGGAAACGCATCAACAAATCACGGCAAAAAAAATTTCCAACTGAACCAAGCGGGGACTTAAACTTTGTGCAGGCTGTGGGTTAATGTGCATTCGATTCAGTTAGATTAGGGGGAAAACGTGGATTAAACATCAAGTGTGACTGCTCTCAAGGCGGGAAAATGAAAAATGCGCTCCCTGCCCTAAGAGATTGAAGCTTTCCAAGCACACGAAAAGGAATTTTTTTTTTTGGTCTGTTGATTTTTAATAGTGCAGCAAATGTGATGCTAAGGCAAACCTTACAAGTTCTGTCAGTGATGGGTTGAAGAGTTTCCCATGCTAGCAAGTCAAGTATTATTTTTTTCCCTCAATAGTAACAATCCGACGAATAATATCGGCCGACCATTTAACTTTTCAAGAAAAGACCCCAAACAAGCGTTCAGCCACTTGCAAAAGTAAGTTAAAACCGACATTGATCCTTTTTTTTTTTTTTTTTACTTAACTAACCCAGCTCGATCATCACAGACATTTGTATGGGCTTAGAAGACAAGACAACATGACTCTAGAGTTTGGGGCACACTGAGAGAAGCCACAAAGGGGGTCGTGGTCTCTGGGTCTATTTGCATGAGCCTGGCTTGCATTACCACAGAGTGCTCCCGCTCAGTATAAGGAAGCCCAGGGAAACATTAAAGCGATAAACTGACGAAAAGTCACGGCCAAAGTCGTAGTCACCCAGGCTGGAGATATCCCGGGTAATGTTCGGATGAACATCTACCCCCGAGGGGACGGTCTAAGCTCGAGATATCCGTGGGAAAGTAACAGTGATTTACTGATACAAGTCCCCACCCGGGGGCTTGGTCAAAGCTCGTGATATCTGAGAGAAATAACAGTGATGCATTGAAATAAATCCCTGCCCGGGAACAACGGCTGTGAAGATTATCTTATACTTACACATGAACACAGTACCGCCTCCCTTCTGTGCCGAATTTCTTTCGGCGATCGTCCTAAAATTACTCATTTTAAAGATGCTTTTTCGTTTCCTTTTTTACCATTTTTTCTTCTTTTCTTTTGCTATAGGGATGCCGCCGCCACTCCTGGGAAAACAATCACTGGGGTTGTAGAGGACAGTGGCGCTAAAAATTTGATGGGTAAGTCGAAGCAGTGTGTGCAGTAGGTCACAGATTGAGTCGATGCGCTTGTTTTCGAATTTGTAAAATTAAGGAGTAAACTATCTTTCCAATTAATCTTTTTATGATTTATAGAGCGTTTTTATCTTTAGTGACCTGTGGCCAAGAAGGTTTATTCTTACTGAAGTGAAACAAGCTTTTTTGTTTAAAATTATTCATCTCCCGCGCGCTTTCGTCGACTTACTTTTTTTCGCCATTTTCTCGTTTCTCATGAAATTCATATCCCACTAGTATGATACTCGATAGAGGGTCATAGGGTAGCAAAGGGGTGTCCTAATCCGTTTCGCGTACGAATTATTCACGTGTCACGTCGTGTACTTTAAACAGCATTTCATGCGTCACGAATTTGAAAGGGAAAACGAAATCTCTCTTCTTGTGTGTGAGGTTTCAGGGGAATCTTGAGGTTAGCTCTTCAGGAGTTGCATGGGTTCAGAAGGCGAATCACGCCTCATACTGGTTCATAAGTTCACGAATCACGCTCGCCTTTCTGTAAAATTCACGCGTCACAAATTAATTTTTGGCCTTTATTTCATCCATTTTGAAATCACTTCTGTTCCTTGTAATCTGATGGGCTCTCACCGGTGCGATATATTCACAAACCGTACCATTTTATGCTCTAAATAGCATCTTTTTCCCAGCTAGTGAGACAGCTTTACTAAAACACAATAAACAATCAAATTTCGAGGCTTGTCCGAAAAAATCGACCAATTACAGGAAAATGTGAGAAAACTTATGTGACTTTTTACAAACCAAGTTAATATACTGGATCAATAAGATATTTGCACAGACTAAAGAAGCTTGTATTGAGCGACTGAATGTTGCAACTTCAAAATGGATGTAATTAAGTGGTAATTGAACAGAGTGGAGTGCAAATTTTGGTCGGAAATCATACTTGAGATTTCAAATCAAACTCGCGCTGTGCGCTCTTTTGACTTTTAAATCACACGCATGATTTCAGACCAAATTGCACTCCACTCATGCATCCCATAATCCCTTTGCCACCCTCATAAAGCCACAACCAAAGTAATCACGACGGCCAGTCACAATAAAGATACAGATCAGAAGGAACCAATGAGAACTCGGTGTAAACATAAACAGACAGGCGTACGTAGCTTCAGGCGCGCGCGACCAATTCAATGTCAACTCATACATATCAACTTTTAGTATAATTTCAGAGCTGAGCAAAGAGTTTACAGCAATCTGATTGGTTGAGCGGTTCCTTATATGACACTATATAAACCGCTCCACGCGGTTTATATAAAATGTTAAAATAAAATGTTAATAAAATGTTATGATTTTAGAAATTTCTCTGTTGTTCAGCTCTGAAATTATACTAAAACAATTATTCGCCTCAGGTTCGGTGAATATAGTCGAATTATCCCCTCGATTTCGTCTCGGGAATTATTCGACGATATTCACCTCACCTTTGGCGAATAATTGTTAAATATAGGTCAGTGGTTCGAATCCCGTACAGGCCTGAATTTTTTCAGGTCTGATTTTTACTATTGCTTAAATGATGCTCTTTACTGCGAGGATCATGCACAAATACGTTTCTATAACCGCAGTTCAGATAGATGAATTTCATATATTCGTTGTGTATAACCAATTCAATCTCGAATTTATCCTTAACGGTTAATTCAGAATAGCTGTTATGAAACGTCCTTGATGAAATGTCCTCACATCTTTCGTAAGGAGACCAATCAGCAATCGTGGCTCGAGTTGTCCGTGTTTGAGACCAAAACAGTAGTAAAGCACTGTTTAATTTGAGGCTTACTTTTCATCATTTCTTTTTTCGAAGTTGAATGTTTTGGTAGGGAGGAATAGCGGAAACTGCACCGGCGAGTTCGTTTCTTGTAATAATTAACTGGGGGGTTTTTCACCAATGTTCTCTCTAGAACTGTCCCAACGAAAGTATCAAAGGCAATTTGGAGGATTTCGTTGTGAGGTCCTATTTTTTAATTTATTTTTCCCAGACTTTGGAGACGATATAGCACGCGACCCCACAAATCCGCTTAGTCCAGATCGTTCCTCAGGTCACCCAGGCATAAATCATGGGAATATGCCTCAGGCTACCACTGCTAAGCGATGCCCTAAATATATTTCCATGAGTGGCAGGAAGCTTGCCCCAGAATGTGTTCCTGAGGAAACGCTGAGTTTGGAGGAAGATTATATGAGTATGGACCATCAGAATCGTGTTCCTCAAGGCACTAATGGCGGTGAATATGCTATGCTCAAGGAGGACGCAAGGCCGTCACCGGGGACACATTTAGAATCAGAAGCTCATGGATTGGAAACCGAAGTGGAATACGCTATTCCATATTCAACACGTAAGGACAGAAGTGGTTTGACAGTTAATCCTTCACACGGGCTTTCATTAAGCTGGAATCAAAGTGCTGGTACGCACACGCTCGAAATTCCTCCTCGTCTAGACCCTCACACCAACACAATAAATACCACAGGAGCCAGTACAAGCTTCCCTTCTGAGAGAGAATTATCCTCTAGCCCTTTTGGAACAACACCGAGGAAGAAACCTGTTCCAACCCCGAGAAAAAAGAAATCTCAATCAGCTTCCGATGATTTTTCAGATACAAATCGAATGGATGATACAAATTCTTCTGATACCAATGACGATTTTCCCAGACGTTCCAATTCAGAGAGTAGTTATACTCCAGTCACACAAAATGGAACCCATGAGTCCCCTTATAAAAAGGTACCTCCTCCAGTTCCTGTTCCATATCATTGCTCAAAACGCATGCCAAAAACGATTGAAGATCGTAGTAATGAAGTGGGTCTCGGCGAAATTGCTGAGCTGAGCCTGGAAGGACGGCCAGATGTGGGAGATGAAGACGAGAACGAGTTTCCGTTAGACCTGCAAGACCTGCGGTGGCAAGCAGATTTAAGGTCTGAGCAACCAGTGAAGAACAAACATTACATCACTATCAAAACTCCTGTTCCCAATGGGGAATCCTTTACATTTCCGAATCCACAAGGTCAAGAATTGTGTAGCGGGCCCCAAACTGCTACTTCAACGGTCGAAGGTTCTCTTGGCGCGGCCTTTAATGACTATCTAACACAAGATCACGTGTACGAGAATGCTAAAACGTTAAAGCCGTCACCAGGTAACCCAAGAGATCTTTCACCCAATGGAGAGGGTAATTTTGAGGATACTCAACCAATTTACGACAAACCACTCAATTTACCGATGCCACCAGAAATTCCACCGCAAGTCTTAAACCAGCCCCCACCATCCCCCAATGATCTCTTTGGTGGACCTAACCACCAACCTCCCGTCTTTGCTGGCTGGGAGAATGCGCCGGGTACGAATGATTGGCCCTACGGCGTCGAACACATGAATGCAGTGAACCAACCTCCAATTTTGACTGCCCAATTTGATGAATCACACGAACCATTCAATCCTGTTGGACCTGCCAACCCAGTTCAACCTGTTGATCCAGCTACCCAACCTGATGATCAAGTTCAAACTGCCGAGGAAGGGACATATGGGGAGGAAAGTGATGGAAGGATACGGGAGATTCGCCAGGTCTGTGGGGAAGAGTTAGCTCGAGACTGGTGTTATGCAGCTCTGTTACAGTATCAAGGCGATGTGGAACAGGTTGTTCGAATGGCCAAAACACAAAAACTATCCAAAATTACCGGCAAATCTGAGGGGTTTTGTGAAAGAACTTTGACACACTGTTCTTGGAATTTAAATCGTGCAGCTGAATACATTATTGAAAACTTTGAGAACAAAGAGGTATGAACCTTCTTCTGAGGTAGGGTGAATTTTTGCTAACTGAGCTCAGTTAGTGGGAATTCTCTTCACCGTTAATCACATTCTTCACTGGATAATTTGTACCATCCAGTGCGTTTGTTGCGTTGATATTCAATTCAAATGTAGACCCGTTTACTCTTTAGCTCTCAGAAGCGATTAACTCTTTCACTCCCAAGATCTCATGAGTAATTCCTCACTGTACGCCCTATAGTTCTTATGATGTTAGTTAGGAGAATTTGGTTTAAGGTTAAGTTTAAGTTTAATTTATTCGCCACAGGAATGGTAGGAGAAAGGAACAGAACTTTCGTTCCAATTGACACCTAACCCCTTTATTACCCACCCATCCCACCCCGGGGAGGACATCCATCACACAGTAATCTCGTGTGTGGGAAATTAACGTCTCCTGCCCCAACCCTGCAGGAGACGGGACCTTCATTTATCGTCCCTATCCGAGAAGACTAGAAAGTCTAACCATTTGCAGATATTATTACAAAGGCAGCACTTTCTTCTCAGTTAATTTAAAGACCCTGAGTGTTGGTCCGGCCGGATTTGAACTCACAACCTCCCGCACAACAGTCTGGCGCTCCACCAATTGAGCTAACCGGGAGGCGTTGTGGATCAACTGATAATCCCTAGATAATCCCCTGATTTTCTTTTTTCCTTTTTCTCATTACTTATCTGCTCGATATTGTATTGATATTGTAAGGAGAAATTCTGTCTTGGTCGCTCATGGGAGTTTAAGGGTTAAGGCGTAACATGTCCTTGCGATTCTAAAGCAGCTTTCAATTGACTGTCATAAAACCAAAACCACTGAACACCCATTTATTACAAAGGTGTGCGTCATCAGTACGGGGACTCAAAACTAAAAACAGGAAAACTACCAAAGCGCGGGAAAACGCGGGCCTCCAAGTTATGTTTTCTTTCGTTTTCGTTTGGCTTGTGATTGGTACAGAACATGACCAATCACAGACCAAGTTGCAGTAAAACCAAAGCAATTCCAGATTTCTTTCGACATTCAATGAAAAATTACTAAAATATGTTTTCTGGCAAACAGATTATGAGAACAGACAACCAAACCAGCTAGAGGGTTTTAGAGTATTATTTACCCTGAAATGTAAGGCATTTCGTTGAGAGAATTATTGATTCAATCTAAGGAGTTAATGGGTTATAACATTTACTGTGGAACCTTGATTTAACGAACCTCTATATAACGAAGTCCCGGTGTAACGAATGATACTACAGTTTCAGCCCGGCTAAAGTTACAGTAAAATGTATGCTACAGAAGCTCGATATAACGAACCAATTTATCCAGTCCCTTGGCACTTCGTTAAATCGAGGTTTCACTGTATTTTGACTTTTTGCGATTTGAATCAGTATTGAGCAACGTTTAATCTTAGAATAGAATTAAAGGAGATCTCAATCAAACGTAAGAATTTAAGAGTAAGAGGTACCACTACGTCAGAAATGCTGTTTGAAAAATTTAAAATTTCTTAAGCAAAAATTTTTCGAAAGGAAAGACTTCCTAAACTTTTGATAGAGTAAAATGTGTACAAATCTTTTATGACAAAGGAAATTACCTCGGGTCGAGGTCATTGGAAGTCTAGTTCACGTAGCAGTCGCTTGTTTCAACAACGGCCGAGTGATTCAGAGCGGGACACGTGAGCGAGAAGTCTCGCATGTCTGCTTTCTCGCCTGCGGATGTCTCGCTTTCGTGGAAAATAATGAAATTATTTAGGGCATAGTTCACAAATGGAAATTGTTACAGAGTCGAATTATTCTGATCTGTTTGATTGCATTAAGTGGAGTTGAAGAACTCTTTAAGAGACCTTTATTTAAGTTTTTCCATGGACAATTTGTAGTTGAAAGAGGTTCCGAAAGACGCCGTTCGAATGTGCTCCCTGAGAGCTCTCGACCTCGTCCACTCTTAACCCTTACACCCTAACATCGGTATGCATATTCTCCATACTTTTCTCAACACGTTTCCTAAGGTGCCGATAATGAGGATTTTTTTCAACAATCAAGAGCTTCTTTAGTTGGTGATCATTTCCTTTATTCTCTTGACCTCAATGTGTGATTCAGGGCTGATATTGTAAGGAGAAATTGGAGGCTGGTCACTCTTAAAGGTTTATGGATTAATAAAATACAATTTTTATTTTAAAATTTTATAGCGAGAAATATATAGAGATACAAGCCCATAAATGAACACAATTATACATGAGAGAGTTCAATCGAGTTTTGAAGTTATAGATTATCAATTTTTAGCTTAATGAAGTGGTTTATTTGGTTTTTTAGCGGGGCTCCACACGCGCGCGTGGGTCAGAGCCCCATGCCCATAGAATATGGTCCACCTCTTTTCGTTTGGTTGTCACGTAACTGACCGAGCGTACGTGCTTAAGCGAGGGGTGACTCAGGCGAGTCTTGGCAAATGCTCATCTTTTATGTTATTAATATTACGAACTTGGGAGCTCCGCTTTTAGGCTTGGCTAAATCTAGATATTATTTTATTTGTGCACCGTCGAGTCAGAGTAAAACTGATTTTAAGCTGATCGCATTAGGTTACATAAATAAAAAAAAATGTAGTTATTTAGCGTTTTGTAAAAGTGATTTGTGTTAATGGTTGGTGGTGCAAATAATTCTCCTCTCGTTCCCGCCCAGCGCACCATACCAATTTAAGAAATAAATCCGCGAATGAGCGCCGCCCCTCGAATAAACCACCCTCACTCGGCAAGAATGTAAAACTAAGCACCCCCTTCCCTCTGCCCCCCCCCCCCCCCTGTGATTGCGCGCGTGAGTGTAATCATGCTATCCATAATGAGCGCTTATAATCGGTACTAGCTCTGAACACATATATTTTGTTCTTCGGTGTCAATTGATATGAAGAAGACGGGTTTGGAAAACCGATTGCGAAAGCTAGTTGAATTGGTTAGGAAAAGTTTAGGGTCAGTCTCTATACCACTACACGGTGAATATTGTTGTTTAAGCGCAAATTTCACATCACCAAAGGCGATCTTCTATGGCCACGATTTTTGAAAAATTGAACCAACGTCTTCCCGCGGTTGAGCGTCCGCGCTCCCTCCTCCTCCTCCTCCTCCCCGCCCCCCACCCTCCCTTTACAAGTAAGGGATGCCCAACAAATCAGGGATGAATTTTCTTCAATATAATAATTATTACGAAGTTAGAGAATCATTTGCTTCGATCCTTTTTTCCTTATTACCTTACGTAAAATTACAGGAAATGTACGATGCCCAAATTGTGATCGGAGAGAATTAAATTTCCCCGTCAAATTACGCCGAATCCGACGTCCAATGCAATATTTAATTATTTCCTCTTTTTCGAGTTGGTATGAGCTTCGACCGATACCAGAGTGGCCCATTTCACTGTATCTAGGGCATCTGTTTATTCAAGGGCGTAGCCGGGGGCGTCCTGGGGTGCCCGTGATCCCCACAATATTCAAGTGGCGAAAACACAATGACAATATCTTGGCCGTAAAAGCCATTGTTGAAAAGCCCACTTTTTTAAAAATTGGTTTTTTTTTGTAAAGTATTTTCGACAACGGCTCTTGTATTTCATGCCGCGATAATATGACTGAGCCCGCTGATACACGGGGAGAGCAGCGGTGTAAATGGTGAGTAGCCTCTGTGACTTCCCCCCCCCCCTTTGAAAAATCCTGGCTACGCCCCTGTTATTAGGCCTAGCCACAAGTTGACGATGAATCCCAAGAAACTTGCTGATAAAAGTGTCTAAAAGATGCCAAAAAGTTGCCAAAATTTTTCTGCTTTTCGTACCTTTTTTGGGTGTTAAAGATTAAAAATTCGCACATTGCTTCTTATCAAAACTTTATTTGTCAAAGTCCAATGATAATATCAGAGGTTCTTTCCATTTCACTTGATCAACAAAGTCACTGTAATTGTCCAGCATCTTGGAAAACGTGCAACGTGATACCGCTGGCCCTGTGATAAACCATCACAAAAATCAACCCATGGGGGGGGGCCCAAATTATTGTATTTTAGAATAAATTGAATAAATGTCTATCGAAAACTGACCAATGTGGCTCAAAACGTGAAGAAAGTGGTTTCAAAGAATCTCAAAAACCCCAAAGTTGCCGAAAATTCTAAAAGTTGCCAAAATTCTAAAAAGTTGCCGAAAAGTTGCAGAGCAACTTGTGGCTAAGCCTACCCGTTATTATCATAAATCTAGCCAAAATGCATATCACCAACATCCTTTTCAGCATAAAAACCCACACTACTGCTAGACATGTGGAGGAGATCATTACTGGTGAAAAGTAAAATTACTGAGTATTCACTAGTACCCTGCGGTGAACATGTCTAGTCTCGTGTTGCTAGATACAGAAAAAAAGCTTAAGATAGGCTCTAAAACATATATCCTGACTGAAAGAAGCTTTGACGGCCCAAAGAGAGCTAAACAACGGCTTTTAGTATTCACTGCTCGTGCCGGGACCGAAGCGAAAGAACAAACGTTAGCGGGTGTCGAATTCCCTGTCAGTCAGTATACTGTATTATTTGGTTTGAATTAAAAAATGGATTACACCATACAACACCCGAGCCGCTTCTATTTCTGAAAAAACCTAGGAGTAGTTAGATAATGTTAATCTTGAAGATTGCATAAAAAATTAGCATGGAACCTATCCTGTTGTCTGAGGCGACGGTAAATAACTGAACGTTACTTAACATTCGTTGCGATGTTTTTTAAAAACATGATCTTTGTGCTGGAGTCAGTCCATTTAAATCAGAAAAGTATTGTTTTAATCATATCTTTTACCTCCATCATGCACCTCTTTAAGAAATCATTTAAAGACACGTTCGTTTGTTTTGAGACAAAGGGCGAAGTTAACGCTGATATACAATTTAGCCCCAGAGATTTTTCTCGGGCGATTTCTTTTCAGTTACGGCATTGGTATTCTTGCACGCTTTTACGTAAATCCAGAATTCTTTGTCACTGCGAAAACTACTGTTTGCCGATAGAATATTACGAAATATACAATTATTTTCCAGCTTGGGTGTATTCTTATCCCGGCTCGGCGAGCAACTTTCTCTTTGTTCCAAATAATACAAAGTATGTGATTGGTAGCTAGTTGAAGCCTTGGGTTTTCACTTGTCTGCACCCGATTATAAAGCCAACGCTGATTGGCCTAATGCACGTGCACCAGGCGAGCTAATTTCGAAAGGCTTCGCCTAATATGGCGGACGGAAAATCACACAGCATAAGGGATTGGAGTGCCGGTTGGAGTAGAATCACTGTCGTCGGCATTTAACTCTTGAGTCAACTGTAACGAGTTCGCCAGTGTGTTAAACCGCGTACAGTGTCTCTGTGCAATAAGGTAAGGAGCATCTTAATTTTTTTTTTACGCTAAAACTGGTTGATTACGGACGCTCTAGCCGGTCATACTCGTTAAACCAGTCTACGAGTAGTTCAGTCTGCCTGAGGAACGAGTTGAAATTTAAATACACTTACAAGTTCTCGCTAGGTGTCGGTTGAGTTGGCATCCAATTTAACTTAATTTTTCGCCATGTTCGTAGATTTTTGGGTCAATGCTGGAAATTCGTTTGAGCGTAGGAAATAGAAAACTCATGTCAAGTTTGCTTGGGAAGACCATTGTGGAGCTGTGGTTCCGAATATTTCAGCGAGACGCCGTTACATAATGTCACTCAGCCTGCAGATGAAAACCTGTGAAAATCCTACAATGTTAAGTCTATTTTTCGATAAGGGGAGAAAAAACTTACTTTTCCTATAATGAATTCTACGAATCGATCGAGTCCAGGTTCTGGAGCTCATCTGGCGAAGAAAAAAAAAATGATAATTGATTTTGCGTGACTTGGACTTCGTACTGTTTAAATTTTGGATTCTGGAAATGCACTTAAAAAAAACGAATTTTTGTTTTTTTTTTCCGCTGAGATTTACGCGATCTTCTCCAAAATTATTGCACGTTGAACTTGTTTTTCAGGAAATCGGGATTGATTTTTACACGATTTTTACAGTAGTGAAAATAAACAGTGATATTGTAGTTGTTGGTTACAGACGATCATCACGGCAACTTTGAATATTTCTGGTCCCAAACTGAAGCTATGTGAAAATAGAGCCTGCTCTTAAACCATGCCACCGAAGTTGCCTAAATGTTGAAAATCTAATGATACAGCTATATTTTTGTTTGGTTGCATTCATGTATTTGAGATTTAAGGCAATTGATGCAGTCTTGAAATGCAAATTTTACATTTAAATCATGGCATTTCGATGTTTTGATTGTTTAAGTGGCTGCTTCAGTCTCTATCCCTCAATCTTGCCATCAATATCTTTCTTGTATTTTAAAAGCTGGTGACACTTTTTTGTCCAGAGGAGTTTTCAATCAACAAGCATAATTGTTATGGTAGTTAAGTCCTTGGAATTAGAATTATGCATAAAATGAAATCCATGTAAGATTTCCAGAGACAGTAAACAAAATTTTCTTGATTTGGGAATATGTCACTTGCTTCAACAGGATGGAATATATTTATTTTGCTCCAGCTCTAAGAGACCCACTTTTAGCTTAATATTGCACTAACCTAAAATAATGTTTTTATTTTTTCAGACGTAATTGCAGTCCTAAACAATGGGATTTGGACGCCAAGACACGGCCCCTGCTATGGAACTTCTTCAATGTGTGAACAATGACCGGGGATCAAAAAGCAATACGCCTTCTGTTCCCTCATCACCACTGACACTGATTGAAAAAATCAATCAGAAGATTGCAGCTAAAGAAAAATTCTTCAGCTTGGAATTTTTTCCCCCAAGAACTCCTAATGGAGCAGTGAACTTGATAGCCAAGTTTGACAGGATTTCTATAGGATGCCCATTATTTTGTGATGTGACATGGCATCCTGCTGGAGACCCTGGTGGTGATAAAGAAACAAGCTCCATGACAATAGCCAGTGCAGCTTTAAACTATTGTGGTCTAGAAACTATGCTGCACATTTCTTGTGCTAATACAGTGAAAGCCACAGTGACTAAGCACTTGATGAAAGCCAAAACATTGGGAATTAGGAACATCCTTGCTCTCCGTGGTGGTAAGTACTGGTTATTATACAAAAAAAATGTGATTCTACAACTGATAAATATCTTTTGACCCTCTCACTACCATACATGTATACATATATTCCTCATAATTTGAGTTCTCTCCAATTTGGTTTTGAATCAAACAGTGTCTTGAGCTGATATTTTCATTTTCTCCTGTCACCCTTTGGCTTGAAAACATAGAAAGATGAGACATGACACAACAGAACACTACATCATTAACCTATTGTTTTCCTCTTTCTTTTGTCTTTTTTTCTCTTTTGTTTTGGGTCAACTCCTATAATCCAAGTATTAGGGCCTAAATGTATTGCTATTACAAAGGAAATTCTGGTTTTTGGTCACCACTGGCATTGGAAGGGTCAAAGGGCAGTTGGGTTGACTCATGGGAAGAGTTGGCAAATTAAAATGAGCATTCTAAGTTTTTTTTAAGGATGTTAAGCTAGTTAAGCTTGTTGGGTTCTGTCCTCATGTACCGGTTCACAAGAGCCGATACAAAAGACCAAACAGTACACAAAAGCTAACCAATGACTCCTAAACAAAGAAAGAACAATGGTAATTCCCTTGTGAACCGGTACACCAGGACAGAACCGCTTGTTGGGCTGGCTGGCCCCATTTAACACAATGCAGTTGTCAAATGGTTATAACAACATAGAGCCCATCCAGTTGCATCATAATGGTAGCAATTTCTCAGGAAATTTTTTGGCAGTGAACTACTATTTTTTTGTTATTTATGACAATTAAATGTGTGCACATACCTGAAGTTGTGGTGTTTATTACAATTCTGGGATCCACTGTCCAATGGATTTTCAATTTTCCAATGCTCTGGCATTTGCAGATCCGCCCAATGGGGAGGAATGGCAAGCTCTTGATGATGGTTTGGCATATGGCACAGATATGGTGAAACATGTCCGCCAAGAGTTTGGAGATACTTTCACTATTTGTGTGGCAGGTGAGTGAGTAGATTAAAGAGTGATTTTATGGTCCACAGTACAATTATTTGTTTTGTTTTGTTTTGATTTTTTTTTTTTTTTTTTTTTCATCTGCTCTTGGAATCCTGGCTTTTTTCCTTGACCCTTTGTTTACTGATTTCCTATTATATTGGAGCTTAAGAGGGAAGTTTTTTTCTAATATACAGTTGGATATCTTTACATAGGCTACCCAAATGGTCATCCAGACTGTCCCACTTATGAGGAGGATCTTCAACATTTGAAGGAGAAAGTAGATGCTGGATCAGATTTTATCATAACACAACTGTTCTTTGAGAACAAAACATTCTTCAAATTTGTTAAAGATTGCCGAGATATTGGTATAACTGTACCAATCATTCCTGGCATTATGCCCATTCAGGTGAGACACAATTGTTGTTACAATACCTATATCTACTGCGAGGATCGTGCATCATACGTATCTAATACCGCAGTTCAAATTATATGAACTTCATATATTCCTTGTATCTGATTTATCACTTTCACGGGTTTATTACGAATCAACTTAACGGCCTGCTCTCAGTTGGCTTGTTAGCTCAATTGGTAGAGTGCTGCACTAGTATCACAGAGGTCAGTGGTTCGAATCCCGTACAGGCCTGATTTTTTTCAGGTCTGATTTTCGCTATTGCATAAATAGCGCTATCTACTGCACGGATCGTGCATCATACGTATCTTATACCGCAGTTCAAAATATATGAACTTCATATATTCATTGTATCTGATTTATCACTTTCACGGGTTTATTACGAATCAACTTAACGGCCTGCTCCCAGTTGGCTTGTTAGCTCAATTGGTAGAGCGCTGCACTAGTATCGCAGAGGTCAGTGGTTTGAGTCCCGTACAGGCCTGATTTTTTTCAGGTCTGATTTTCGCTATTGCATAAATAGCGCTATCTACTGCGAGGATCATGCATCATACATAATACCTATATTAGTTCTAATTCAGTACAACATACAAAATAATGTAGTTAATTTGCAATATTTGACTTTGAGCTTTAAGAGACTTTGAAACAGTTGCGTACTTTGACTGGGCCTTGTGTATACATTGTGCTATTAAACTTTTAACTCTCAAGATTAGATTGCTGATTCTCTCCTCTTTCTGCTACACTTAACCTTTCCCTGTAAGTTAGTTACAAGAATTAGATTAATATAACAGCTTATACCTGATAAGTTTGACTGTATTGTCATTACCTTTAGTTGGATAATGTATGGCTACTACAAGGTAAACTTACATGATAATCACCTCTGGGTGTTGGGTGAACTTCAATGGAGTCTTGTTTCAATTTCTTGATTTCGACTTGATTCTCCAGGGTTATGCTTCCCTGCGTCATCTTGTCAAGCTATCAAGGTTAGAAGTTCCACAATGGATTGTGGATGCCATTGAACCCATCAAAGATAATGATGAGGCTATACGTAAATATGGGGTACAACTTGGAATCCAAATGGCACGTGAACTTTTAGAAAGTGATGATGTTCCTGGATTACACTTTTACACCCTGAATCGAGAGGTTGCAACCAAAGAAATTTTGACAGCTTTGGGACTGTGGTGCCAGGATCCTGCAGCCAGCAGACCATTGCCCTGGAAACCCTCAGCAAACAAGAAAAGAGTGTGTGAGGATGTGAGACCGATCTTCTGGGCTTCTCGACCTAAGAGCTATATGTATCGTACTTCAGACTGGGATGAGTATCCTAATGGTAGATGGGGAAATTCGTCATCGCCGGCCTTTAATGACTTGAGAGACCATCACTTGTTTTATTTACGAAGCAAAAGCAAGAAAGAAGACTTGTTGAAAATGTGGGGAGGGGAACTCACTTGTGTGGAAGATGTGTTTGAAGTTTTCAGGTGTTACATCTCTGGGGAAAACAATCGAAATGGTGTGCAGGTAAGTGAAATTTGAAAAAAAATTGTTGTGAAGATCCTGTGTGTGTGTCAGTGTTTGAATGATACATTCAACAATTGGTTTAGATAAAAGTCTTTTTTAGTTGTGATAAGCATTCCAAGATTTAACCATTTTGGTCAACTTGAACATGTACATGTAAACTTCCAAAAAAGTCATTTTGCAACTGAATTTGCAGTGTCGAAGCTATTGACTCAGATATGATTTGTTGAGTACAGCTGTTAATAGCAATGCACATAATGTGCCTTTTTCAAACTTTTATTTATTTTCTACTGATGAACCAGATTAATTTTCTGACCACCATTTCATGTTTTAAAGTTTCCAAATGATGACCTTGAAAAGAAGAGAATATAGTAATGCTGATAATTTATTTTAATTAATGTACTGTGGGAATATGTCAAAAACTGAAGGGACTTGAAGTAGAATAACACAGCTTGATAAATTTCGGTTGGGAAGCATAGGATATTACCTTTATTTTACAGGTGAAATCACTCCCCTGGAATGATGACACCATTGCTCCAGAAACATCTTTAATCAAAGAGAAGCTTGAATTTCTGAACAGCCATGGATTTCTAACAATCAACAGTCAGCCTCACGTGAATGCCAAACCATCTAGTGACCCTCTTGTGGGCTGGGGGGGAAGTGGTGGATATATCTACCAGAAGGTAAATAAAATTGTGCGAAAGAAGATTGTGCAGCACACCTGCTGTTTATAACCAATACCATCACAGAAAATTAGCTATGATTGCCATCTTGATTTTTCTATCTTTGCTTCCATTGGCACAATTGATTTGGGTTTGAATCATTGTTGTTTCCTGTGGTTTGATGGGGAATTTTAAAGTGACCTTGATAACAGGATTGGCACCATTGCAGCCTTGTCTGGCACCATTGCCGCCTTGTCTGGCACTATTGCAGTCTTGTCTGGCACCATTGCAGCCTTGTCTGGCACCATTGCAGCCTTGTCTGGCACCATTGTAGCCTTGTTTGGCAACATTGAAGCCTTGTTTGGCAACATTGAAGCCTTATTTGCCAACATTGAAGCCTTGTTTGCCAACATTGAAGCCTTGTTTGGAAACTATGGATCTAAATTGCCAGTTTCTTTTTTTTACATACATGTATTACCTTTCTAAATGATGCGTTGTTATTTGTCTAGTATCATCTGAAAGTACAATTTACATGAAAACTATACTCAGGTTTGAATTTAAAAGTAAAGATTGTAGAGCCAATAGTTATTTCTAAATTTGATTGACATCTGAGGTAATCCATGTTTCATTAACAATTAACACCTTCAAATTGCAGGCTTACCTAGAGTTCTTCACCTGCAAAGAAAATGTTGACATTCTTCTTGAAGTTTTAAAAGACTATCCACAAGTTAATTATCATTTTGTGAACAGAGAGGTGAGTTGGATCACAGTTTAATTCTTTGTAATGTACATAAATGTGGTTCCATCTCATCGTGTGAATATTCTGACCAATAATTTTTGCCTTTTAATGATTGAAGTTAATTTGATTATGCAGTTATGAAGTACATGTACCCCTTTTGTTCTGTGAAGAGATCAGAAACTAAGCATTTCATGTTTCTTATACTTTTTTTTTTCTATCAGGGCTCAGTTAATGTAACCAATTCTGACAAGTTATCTCCTATTGCTGTCACATGGGGTGTGTTTCCTGGAAAAGAGATTTATCAGCCAACAGTTGTGGATCCTATCAGTTTTGAGTCTTGGAAAGTGAGTTCCCATGTTTGAATTTCATCACCTAGTCAATTTAACATCATATGTCCACAGCCAGCTGACTCAGAGACCAAGTAGTTACTGAAATGCAACAGGAAACCCAATGTTCAGAGACTGAAAGCCTTTGGTGATAGTCTAACTGATCTCTCAAGCAAAGAAATGGTCCTTGCAGGTTGTCTGCAATTTTAGCAATTGCTGAAAAGAAACCTGAAATGATTAAGGCTTTGACAGGATTCAAACCTGTGCCTCCCAGAACTAGGGAGGGAGCTTCTACCATCTGTGCTGCAAAACCACACATTGGAAGCAAGGCAAATTTTAAATGGTTTTTCTTTCCTTTAAAGGAGTTTGACAACAACTTGAAATGAAATTGTTTTTGTTATTTCTTGTAATTGATTGATTGACTGACTTGTTAATGGTCTGTTTAGTCAGATCAATGTTCCTATCTGAGCAACTGCACACCAGTCCCACCCCTAACCCTTAAACTCTCAAGATCTTGCTTATGAATTCTCCCCTCTAGCTGTTACACGTGTCCTTGTAAATTGATTATGAGAATTTGGTGTTCAATTATATTATGATAACAAATTCTAACTGATAAGCTTGAGTATTCTCACTACCTGTTTGCTGGATAATATATAGATATTATAGGGAGAATTTACTCATTAATCACTTCTGGGAGTGAAAGGGTTAAACTTAAATGTGTAATTGTTTGTTCTGATAACATAACATAACATCAACTTTATTTCAACATGATAAGTGTTTAAAGCTTCGCACTTATGGGGTCGTGCATTTAAACTAGTCCTAAAACTAATATCTATTACTAACTTACATACAAAATAAAAGTAAGATTACTAATAATTAATAATTATAAAAATTTGTACAATATATGTGATATAATCTGCATAAGATATCATTAAAAATAAATATAGTCTTGATCACAAAAATTAACTGTTGAGGCAGATGTTACCTTAAAATGAAAATCTTTAAATTCAACGATCTTACTTAATCTTGAATCTATGCTCTTTCATGTAGCATGATATTAAGAATTAACCAAGTTATTTTGCTCATATATTTAGGATGAAGCATTTGATCTTTGGGATCAACGGTGGGGTCGACTCTACAAAGAGGATTCACAATCAAGACAAGTCATTGATGACATCTACAACAACTATTACCTTGTCAATTTAGTTGACAATGACTTTATCAAAGGGAACTGCCTTTGGGAAACACTTGAGAAAACAGTGGAACTTAGAGAAGGAGGGGCTCAGCGCATGGCTGCTGAAGCCTGATGAGATTTGATATTTGCATGATTTTAATAATTGGAACTGATGTGAATAAGGGAGACCCATTACCATTTTGAGTGATATTTTATATTTCTCCAGTCCCTTTATTGTTTAAGAGGCTAATGGAGAATAGTGAACAATACATAAGGTTCTGGAGAAGCTTGAAAAATACATAAGGTTCTGGAGAACATTGAGAAATTCTATACACAAAATTATTCTGGCAAACTCCAAGATTAGGTGGATGTACGTTCAAGTCTGAATAGGATCGTAATCCCTCAAGGGGATCTGAAATATCTAATTTATTTTACTCAAATCCTGATTATGCCAGAATTATGGGAGAATGGGACACTTTCATTTGAGGCAAGAATCTTCAGTTTAGTCAAGTAGTTTTTAAAGACAATGTGCAAACAACTTAATTATTTGAATAGACTTGACTAAACTGACAAGATGATACAGACCAGTTACATTGTATTTTCCAGACATGCAAAATCAATGATTTCTTGTAAGAGTGAGTGCAAAGAAATCCTCATAGTGTAGTATGATGCACTACAATCAATTTTATGAAATTTTCAAGTTGATGCAAAAGCTCTTTTCCAGTATCCCAGTTACAAATGTACTAGCAATAAGTTAACTTCACTCATGAAATCAAGCTGGACTCACAAACTTTATTTAATTTTTTAACATTTTTTCTGTTTTATTTGTTGTTTGGACATTCGAGAAGAGATCAGCTTGTTTCTTGGATTAAGATGAATTCCTTAACTACTGGATAGCATATATTATCTATATTTATTTCTTATTAATGCCCTGACAGATCCATCAGAGTAGTTAGAGGTACTGATATGCAGTAGATTGTTGTGCTGTTTCTATGGAAACCTTTTAATGTTAAGTTTAATTACCCCATCCCCCTATACATCTAGTTTAGAGTCCAGACTTCCATCAAAGTAATTAGAGACACTGATATACAGTACATTGTTGTGCTGTTTCTATGGAAACCTTCAATGTTAAATTTGACTATCCCATCCCCCTATACATCTAGTTTAGAATCCAGACTTCCATCGGAGTAATAAGAGACACTGATATGCAGTACATTGTTGTGCTGTTTCTATGGAAACCTTCAATGTTAAATTTGACTACCCCATCCCCCCTATACATCTAGTTTAGAATCCAGACCTCCATCGGAGTAATTAGAGACACTGATATGCAGTACATTGTTGTGCTGTTTCTATGGAAACTTTCAATGTTAAATTTAATTATCCCATCCCCCCCTATACTTCTAGTTTAGAATCCAGACTTCTATTTTTAGATTGTTCTGTGAACTAGATTTGTGTACATGAACAAACCTCAACCAGGCAATCATTGATTAAACACGAAGGCGCGCTATATAAGGAAGTCTTCCCTGGGAAGACCTTTTGCCTCATTTGTCACTCACTGTTATGTGTGCGGGTCAAATTTAAATGCTGGTAGACGAACAAAAGGAGCTAATGAGATATCTATTGTTTACTTCGACCAGCATGGTGGCATGAAGAAACGTGTAAACCACCTACATCGATCTCAGATTTACCGCCAGATATAAAGACAGTTTCCATTGGAGAAAGGAAATACAAATCTCGAAAATTCTTATATTGTGATGAAGACATAAAACAATTTTGAGGAATGCGCCCACTGTTCACTGCTTTGGAGTAGCTGTAGCTCAAGCTGACTTGACTCTAAGAGTTCTACATCACACAATGGTTGATTGACAAATGGTCCAGTGGGACCTAAGGCTCCTTTTATAGTGCACCTTCGTGTTTAAGACAATTAAAAACTTTACAAGGTAGGCATAAATTGAATTTTATAAACATTGCCACAAAGGGAGAAATAAAATAGTGGTAGGAATTCTCTACAGGTCATTAATAAACCACACTTTCAATTACTACTCTGTTCTGTTGTTTAATTCTCATATCAGTAGCCCTTCTACCCGGTGTCTTTGATTTCATTGTTATACTAGATGTTGCTTGGGAAAGTCAATCGTTAGCACACTTCAAGCTCTAAACAAGGTAAACACTGAGGTGAGGTACCAACACTATCATTCTTTTCCTTTACTATTTTTTTCTCGGCCTGTGAATACAGCTGCTAAACAACAATATTCCGCCTCCCACTTTCCTATTAACTTACAGTACTGGTGTTCTGTTGGTATTGTTTTTTTTGGTTTTTGCTGCTTTTTCTCTTCTCTCATGGTTGCAATTTGTATTTTTTCCTGTTTTTCCTTTTCTTTCTGCTTTTCTCGTGTTTACAGTTTGTCTGGAAGTCAATTTTTACTCAAAGAAAATGTTCCAATGATGTTATGGAGAGCGAGATGAAATGTTTTTTTTTTTTTTTCTTTTCAAACGTCCTGAAAGTGCTCCACACCCATGTGAGTTGGGGGGGGGGGAGCATATGCTTGAAGTGCTGGTGTACGTGACCTTTGGCCCAGGAGATGCTAATCCAGAACCTAAAACTCTGAAGACACACTGGGTTTTTCAAGGGAACATTTTTCCAAGATCTGTTCTTTATTTTTAGCATTTGAACAAATTATCTCACTTTGTGAAGAGTATTAACTAATTTAAATTCCCTTTCTTGAAGACCAAGCTAGTATGAGATGCAGAAGTTTTAAAAACACTTGTTTACGTTTAGCTAACCTGGTAAAGATTTGCATGCTTTTGCACTGAAAATAACAACTTGGCAGCTTAGAAGCTTAAACCTGCTCGAATACCTGTTTAGTTCCTAAGTGTTCTTTGCATTCACAGATAAAGAAAAGCTGTGATATTTTATTATTTTAATTTTTTTTTCATAAATTTTACAGTACTCGACAGTACACTGTAATACAGTACTTTACAATACTGCTTACTTGCTCTAATAACAATACACTATATATATAATTATCACTTACGGCTAATTACATTACAGTATTTACTGGCAATTACAATACTTTTCTAACGTTATTCACATCTCTTTTTTTTATTTTATTTTCGTTTTTGTTATTTCAGAATTACACACATGATATGAACAAAACAAAGAACACATGAAGACACAAAATTATTACACTTGCAAACTCCACATTTCAAAATTAGTTTGAAGAAGACAAGTAGACAGGCTTATAAATGTTTTAGGTAGAACAAAACTTGCTGCTGCAGAAGGTGTGTTGTTTGTATGAATGGCTAGATCATTAAGAGGGTACTGGTAAGTTTCTTAAAACACTGTGGTGTTGCATCAATAGAGGGTATTAAAGATAATTTGGTTTTGTTAACTGAGTTGATAAATAAATGTAAATAGCCACCTTAGAGAGTTTTAAAGCTTTATTTAAAGTTGACATTTGAAGCCACCCTTCTACATTCTCAACTCAGTTGATAAGACTAAATCCCGTTGACTCATTGCATAGTTCTGGAAAATGTGTTCATATAACCCTCCATGGATGGTCCTTCTGTAGTACCCCTGCTGCACCCTGTGGAAGGTTTTCCTCCATTTAGAGGGACTTTGATGATCCCCTTCCTTGTCATTACCAATCTTTTACGCATGAACCAACATTACTATTTAGGAACTTAAAAGAAAAAGATCTGTTATTATCCATTAGTTAACCGTCAGAAAATATCTGATAGGGAAAAAGGTTTGGTTTTTTTCTTCTTTCTTTTTTTATGCTATAACACTTAGAGGGCTGTTGACACTTGGAAATTAGGCAAGTTTTCAATCGAGAGTTTGGCTGACCCCTCTTCTTCCACCATTACTTTTTGTAACAAATTGGTCTCGTGGTTATGCTTGTACTTATGTCAAGTTTTTCCCTTCAGGATTTGACCAATGTATATCACAAGCATTCACGTAGGAATGAGAAGAAGTTGTAAATTGTTTCGATATTTTTATGCCTGTGTCTTCCTTATGTTTTGTTACGATTCTTCTGCTCGCAGCACCAGAAGTGACTCACCTCCAGTTTTCGTCATACTTTTCTTATTTCTAATAATTAACCCTTCCACAATGACCCACTGAGACACTGCACCACCATAATTTATATGGAGCTTGGCATCTGACGTGTCAGATGAAACAAGATTAATTTTGAAATGTAAGAGGTTCAAAAAACCTTTTAAACCCCTTTATCTCCAATCAAATGGATGCATGATACTGTTTTCATTTTATGAGAGGTGTGCACTCTAATTAGACTGTCTATATAGTTAAATGCATTGTATATTTTTTCTGTATTTCCCTAGATTAAAAAGATAATCTTCTCCCTCTTCCACTTCCTCTTCTCCAATCTTCTCCTTGGGTTTTTGATGGTGCAGATGGTGTCAATTAGATAATTAAGTATCGCTAATAAACCAACCAGGCTGGAAGGACTCTGCCGGCTTATCAATGAGCTTGAAAATTTTTGACATCATAACAGTTTCAAATGGATCCCACAAAGAAATCAGTTTCACCCAGCAAATCTCTGCAAAGTCTTAATCTGTAATGCAAAGACTTGGTCCCACAAAAAAAAGGAAAAGGATGAGCAGTGAGTGTGTTGATTGTTTTGGCCATTGGACTGTCACTGATGCAAAGACTTGATCCCACAAAAAAAAGGAAAAGGATATGCAGTGAGCCGGTGTGTAAAGTAGTTCGGCCACTGGACTGTCTTAAAGTGCGCTGAACAGAGAGTGGACTTTGTACAAGAGAGATTGATTGATTGAGAGCTGAACCTCGAGGGAGTCAGTTTCACCCAACAAATCTCTTCCCTAGTCTTAATCTGTAATGCAAAGACTTGGTCCCACAAAAATAATGAAAAGGGTAAGCAGTGTGTGTGTTGATTGTTTCGGCCACTGGATTTGGTCCCACAAAAAAGGAAAAGAAAACTGCTACAGACTCTAGACTGTCTTTATGCGCTGAACCATAGTTCATTCGCATTTCTTGTATATTTAGAGAGCTAATCGTCCACCGTAAGGATTTCCTTTCTACGCTAATATCCCACCCATTGTTAGCTTTCTCTTTTGATCAATTGTTATGTATACGTTAGTATCTCGCGCACTTGTGGCTTTGTCTTTTGATCTAACTTGTTACGTTGGTATCTGGCGCACTTGTAGCTTTCTCTTTTGATCGATTGTCAGATTAGTATCTCGCCCACTTCAAGCTTTCTCTTTTGATCGATTGCTACGTTAATCTCTCGCTTACTCGGTTAGCTTTCTTTTTGGATAGTTTGTCATTTCAGTTTCTCTTGCAATTTTTTACATTCTCTGTTCATGGATTGTTAAGTTAGTATCTCGCGCGCTTTTGGAACTATCTTTTGATGGATGGTTAAGCTAGAATCTCGCGGGCTTTTGGAAGTATCTTTTGATGGATTGTGACGTTAGTATCTCGCGCGCTTTTGGAACTATCTTTTGATGGATTGTTAAGTTAGTATCTCGCGCGCTTTTGGAACTATCTTTTGATGGATTGTTAAGTTAGTATCTCGCGCGCTTTTGGAACTATCTTTTGATGGATTGTTAAGTTAGAATCTCGCGCGCTTTTGGAACTATCTTTTGATGGATTGTTAAGTTAGAATCTCGCGCGCTTTTGGAAGTATCTTTTGATGGATTGTTAAGTTAGTATCTCGAGCGCTTTTGGAACTATCTTTTGATGGATTGTTAAGTTAGAATCTCGCGCGCTTTTGGAACTATCTTTTGATGGATTGTTAAGTTAGTATCTCGCGCGCTTTTGGAACTATCTTTTGATGGATTGTTAAGTTAGTATCTCGCGCGCTTTTGGAACTATCTTTTGATGGATTGTTAAGTTAGAATCTCGCGCGCTTTTGGAACTATCTTTTGATGGATTGTTAAGTTGGTATCTCGCGCGCTTTTGGAAGTATCTTTTGATGGATTGTTAAGTTAGTATCTCGCGCGCTTTTGGAACTATCTTTTGATGGATTGTTAAGTTAGAATCTCGCGCGCTTTTGGAACTATCTTTTGATGGATTGTTAAGTTAGAATCTCGCGCGCTTTTGGAACTATCTTTTGATGGATTGTTAAGTTAGTATCTCGCGCGCTTTTGGAACTATCTTTTGATGGATTGTTAAGTTGGTATCTCGCGCGCTCTTGGAACTATCTTTTGATGGATTGTTAAGTTAGTATCTCACGTGCTTTTGGAACTATCTTTTGATGGATTGTTAAGTTAGAATCTCGCGCGCTTTTGGAACTATCTTTTGATGGATTGTTACGTTAGTATTTAACGCGTTGTTAGCTTTCCCTTTTGATCAAATGTAACGTTTCGTAGCTCTTTGGGATTCTCTGTTGATCGATATTTACGTTAGCAGCTCTCGCACTGTAAGGATTATCTTTTGGGCCATTGCTAAGTTAGTATCTCGTACACTTTTAGGATTATATTTTTGGTGGATTGTTACGTTAGTATTTTGTGCATTATTAGGACGTTTGATCGATTTTTACCTTAGTATCTCGCAAACTGTAAGGTTTCTTTTTCGATCGATTGTTCCGTTAGCGTCTCGCGCACTGCCAGCTATCTCATTTGATCGATTGTTACGTTAGTATCTCGCGCACTGTTAGGTTTCTCATTAGATCGATTGTTAGTTAGTATCTCGCGCACTGTAAGGTTTCTCATCTAATCGATTGTTGTCTTAGCATCTCGCGCACTGTAGGAATTCTCATTTGATCGATTGTTACGTTGTTATCTTGCGCACTAAAGAAGTTTCTCATTTGATCGATTGTTACGTTAGTATCTCGCCCGCTGTAAGGATTCCCTTAAATCGATTGTTGCGTTAGTATCTCACGCACTGTTAGGATTCTTTGTTAATGGATTGTTACGCTAGTCTCTTGCGCACAGTTAGGATTCTCTTTTGATCAATTGTTTTGTTAGTATCGCGCGCGCTGTTAGGATTTTCTTTTGACGGATTGTTACTTAGGCAGTGAAATATGATAAATGATCGTCTTGGAATGTGTAACAGATTTCACATTTCAACTGATGTCTTTGTACGAGTACGACTAGTTGGATTAGGAATCATTCATATTATTATGATATAATAATTAATAATAAGATCATGAAATGAGAATATTACCATAGAATTCAGTGGTAAAACGAAACGATCGCAATTTGGAACCCTTAAAACCACTGCCCTTCCCCACCCCTCCCCACCCCTCCCCACGTCAAGGAGTAGTCAGGGGCGTCACCTGCAAACCTTTCTCCAGTCAAACGTTATTAAATAGATCATATCTCTTCAAACAATTACCCTCCCTTCCTTTACTTTTGAATATAATTCTTTTAAAAAACCATTGAGACAAATATGAAACCCTTCGAACTTTTTGTGATTAATATATGCAGGGAGCAAAGGGCGAGTTGAAAGTTGTCTCTAAAATTAATTATTCATTCATGGCTGTCTTACACCTTAGGTCAGTGTGACATGTGGTTGAAGAAGTTACAGCGTTTTCCTTCTTCGAACAGAAACTCGTCAATTTCTGCAGGTTTCTTCGCTCGTAACTACTTCTAAAAGTATTTTTAAGACGACTGTTTCCCTAATTCTGGATCAGCAGTCCAAACACGGAGATACTGGTGTACTATAGCAGAATACCAGTAACGTTACCTGACACGAGGTGAGTGAGAAATTCGTTGTACAGTTTTCTCTTATTCGAAGGTCTCGTCTAAACATGTCTCTCTCTCATGAATCATTTGCAGATTTTCAAAGGTTATTTGCTTAAATCGTTATGTTTACTTCTTGTTCTTCGACTTTTCTTATCACTTTGTCTCGAGAGTTGATTTTATAAATCTTATGAAAGTTACAAGAGAAACCTCTTCACTGAAATTTTATCTCGTCTTAAAGTTGTGTTTGTCCTTTCGTTCACAGTTTAGCAATACATGTACCTTGCGCCTTTTTGCTCTGGACTTGTGAAGTTACTATACAAGTAAATATCTTGAGCATCCGAGTTTTTTTCACAGTTTTATGGTTTGAGCTTCGCTTCATTGTATAATACAGCTTAAAAAACATACGAGAACAAGTAACAGAAAAAGTGCTAATGAATGTGGCATCTCATTCCATATTATAACAAATATAGTTATGTGTGTGTGTGTGTTTTTTTTTTTATTCGTGTCTTTAGGACTGCGGTAATTTGACGATGGAGGAAGCAGGAATCCCATGACTGAAGTCATCCTCGGTGTAAAAACCTGACGAGGTTTTCTTTGTTTCACGAGGTATTGTTTTGCTGTACGCTATTGTTTCTAACGTTTTTTTGTCTTTGTTTAACGTCACTCGTGAGCTTCACAGGTTTTTACACCGAGGATGAGCCCATGACTCAGTTGCGAACTTGTTGGTGAGAGTCAAAATGAAACATGGACTTCAGTATACACTCCATTGCAAAAACATCGATTACCAAAAAGAGTAATGAATGAGCGACGAGACCCAACAGCTTTATGGGTACACATGTTGTACAATTAATTGCACTTCCTAAATGATAGAAGTCACTCGCTCTTTCCTTCAAAGAAAACAATTATCAGAAACAAAGATTTGCCATGAACAATAAATAATCAAGCACTGTTTGTGTAACTGCGCTAACATTTCCCATAAACCTGCCGGATCTCATCGTTCATGAATCACGAAAAGGCTGACTGTTCAGGTGTCAACGTGTTTGCAATCGAGGGAATACTTTGTGGCTGAGACAATTGATGGACGAATGACGTGAGAAATCTTCAATAGAAACATGGAAAATGCGCCGCGAAGTCCGTGAAAAGCGAGAAGCCAGCCCATTAGCTAAAAATTAAAAAAATAAGGAAAAAAAGTTGAAGGGGGGTAATAAACCTGATAAATGCCGTTGTGAGAGAGAAAGTGAAGCAGAATCAATCTGCTTCTTTTCTTGTAGTCCTACCCCTTGAGGCCATCTTAGCACGGACTGTCATTTAATGACATGTTACTTAATCAATGTATTCACTGGATTTGCAGAGTCGTGAGAATGAAATAAAAAGTGAAGTTGAAAAAGAAAATTGGAGAGCTGGAATGTGGAATGCACGGAGTGTAAAAGAACTAAGCTAAACGTGAGTTCTTCATTTTGTTGTTCATCTCAGTGGCGGTTCAATGCAATTCATGACAATTAAACATAGCTAACGACGCCAAAATACTGATTGTATGCTGCCATCGTTTGAACTATTGCAAACTATTTCGTTTTCTCATTGTTATAGACGTTTTAGTTCCTTTCTTGCTCCTTGCTTACTGTTGCTTAACTTTTGGATTCTTTTGTATTACTCAGTTTAAATCAAAATTAGCAGAAGGAAAATAAAAAAGAAAATATTGAAACGACTCCGAAAGAATCGGCTTTTTCAGAAAATTTACGAAATACCGGAAAGAAAATTCGTGTAGCTTAGCGCTCTATAGATCTTTCTTAGTATTTGCCGGTACTATTTTCGTTTTGTTTATCTGGGGTCCTATTTGCAAAGTCAACCGGATTGCAATTCTTGATTTCGAAATAGCATTTTTTTATATATATATATATATAGTATTTGGAACTAAAAAATGTCGTATCACAAATTTAAGTCATTTTGTCATGAATCATGTTCATACAAGAGATAAGTTACTACATTTTGAAAGAAGTTTTAATAATAATAATAACGGTTTATTCACAGTATATCCCACATAAAAGGTGTGGCTCTTAATCTGTGAAGGCCTACGATACTAATGTTTAATATTAAAACTAAATTATAATGACTAACTAAATTGTAATAAAAACTGTACATGAAAGTAAATAGGTAGAATATATTGGTTAGTTTAAAGCATTAAGGAGCTCCTTAAAACCGTTGCGACCTAAACAATTTACTTTTTGAACAAGAACAAGAATTTTTCGAGAGATTATAGTGTGATGGTTGGAACGAGGGTAGCTTTGAAAAGAGCTGTTTTCAGTAAAAATGACAGACGTTTAAAGAACTTGTGCAAATTCAAAGTCTTTATCTGATAGAGGCAAGAAGCTGCTTTTAGTCTGGTTACTTTTTTGGTGGATCTCTAAGGAGACCACCAAGGCCACGTTAAGAAACACAGACCTATTGCAACAGTTGACCTCTCGAATAATCCTTCCAGCGGACGCCATATAAAATCCCGTCTATCAAGACCCTAACAAAACCAGAAGTACAATTTTGCAGCATAGCAGGCAGCTTATCTCCCGAAAATTAAAACATAGATAGACAAACTATTCCCGCTGTTTTTCTTTGCTTGTTTCTTTTTTTTTTTTTTTTTTTTTTTGTTTTTTGGTTTATTTGGCATGTCAGGTCATTAATCATTATATTTATTTCAGAGTAGAGAGACAAGAAATGAAACTTGTTGGATACGAGGACTGGGAACTGGGAATAGGAAACGAACCAAGTCAAGTAAAGAACTCAGCAAAACGTGAGTTGTTCAATTTTTTGTTCTGCTAGTAAATCCAGGAAGTCCTTCACAATGTAACGATCAATTCAAAGCTTCGACATTCTCCATCCCGGGCAACCTACGGGTATTTGACTGTCGTTTGTGCCGTGGGGTGGAGAATTTGAACCTTGCCTGGCTGGGGTGGGGAATTTGAACCTTGCCTGGCTGGGGTGGGGAATTTGAACCTTGCCTGGCTGGGGTGGGGAATTTGAACCTTGCCTGGCTGGGGTGGAGAATTTGAACCTTGCCTGGCTGGGGTGGGGAATTTGAACCTTGCCTGGCTGGGGTGGAGAATTTGAACCTTGCCTGGCTGGGGTGGGGAATTTGAACCTTGCCTGGCTGGGGTGGAGAATTTGAACCTTGCCTGGCTGGGGTGGAGAATTTGAACCTTGCCTGGCTGGGGTGGAGAATTTGAACCTTGCCTGGCTGGGGTGGAGAATTTGAACCTTGCCTGGCTGGGGTGGGGAATTTGAACCTTGCCTGGCTGGGGTGAAGAATTTGAACCTTGCCTGGCTGGGGTGGAGAATTTGAACCTTGCCTGGCTGGGGTGGGGAATTTGAACCGAAAGTTTTAAGGTCCCTTCAGCGGAGTAGACGTGTTTTATTTTTTTAACCATGGAAGTTTTTAAAGGTAAATAGTTCGCTTTCGAGAGTGAATGGCCCAGGAGAAAAGGTTTGCAAGGTCTTGTTTGAAATGCTTGGTAAATGAATCGGAAAAAAATTGACCTTCAAATTTGGCCATTAAGTAAGACACTTGAACTCAATTGTGGCCCTGGGGATGAGGAATTTGGACGAACCAATCTATGAAAATTTCAATGCCCGCGGGGGTTTACCGAAGGGGGACGAGACATTGAAGCTTCCGGCGAATTGATCGACACAAAAATAAGACGATCCATTGCAATGTAACTTGGAGAACGTGACCAACATTTCCAATAAATCCTACCATGGGTCAACCATTATAATCGTTTAGTTGATGTGAAGATATTTTCAAGGTGTCGTATTTCCCTTTTTTTCCTCTAAGCTAAGCTCCAGGAATATTCCTGATTGTTGCAAAGTTTAAAGAATGAAAATCCAAAACCATTGTAAATTACGGTTTTTTTACGGTAGAATACTTTCCAAACAAATACAGACTGCAGTGCCAAAGGAATTTAAACAGATATTTTGCAAAATGGCAGAAACAAAAACGTAAAACAGGGATATCTCCCAACCGAAATAGACCAATTTCGATATATTTCAACGTGAGAGACTGGTAGCGAAACTTGAACACCTAAGCGAGGCTCCGGGAACAAAATTCATTCGAATCGAGCTTTGGTTGTTCACATCTTCGAGCAGAAACTGCTTTCTTGGGTTATTATCGTTTTTCTAGTGTAAATTCGTAGTTTCTTCGAGTTGAAAGTGAATCGAAGTAATCATTGTTGTCATGGCCACGTCAGAAAAAAAAAAAAAAAAGTGAGATCAATCTACAATACTTTCAGCGTCAAAAGTTGCTGTGGTTGCGAACCTTCCTTCAAGGAAGAGGGATACAAACATCCTCGGAAGGAAAGTGTCAAAGCAAGGCCTAGTTGGTTGAGCTTGCGTTTAATGCGCATTCAATGAAGCTCCCGAAAGTGACTGAAGGGGAAAGTGAAAATGAAAATCATATCATGGCCAAATTACTTGCCACAGACGAGGGTGTTTTGCCAGACCCTGCATCCATATTGAAATCGCACTGGAGTAGGAACCTCTCGATATTTCCAGAAGTCACCTTCCTAGATATATGCAACTATCTTCTAGGGAAGGCCAACGAGTACTCTGAAGAAACCTTGAAGTCTTTTAAAAGCCTAATGGATTTAACATGCCGTAGAACATTTACCTTTCGGAAGCGTAGTATCAGAACCGTTCGAGTTACTTTTCGGTGTTGCTTGTTCCTGGCTGCAAAAGTCGACGAGTGATCATGGTTTACTGAAATCGCATCAGCACTAAAATCCACGCAAGCCTCATTGGAGTCCTCATCGAGCTTTCTGGGACAAACTTTCTTGGCTTGCGGTTGTTCATCACACTGTGCCTTCCTATCAGCAAGACGTTTCGAACGTGAACTCACAGTATTAGTAGATTTCGTTGGATCAAAGATAGTCGGATAGCAGTCTGAACGTACACTTTTTCTACCAGAAATTGAAATCTCGATGTCGCTTTCCTTAAAATGCAAAGAACAGATTCGTGGATCGCCCAGTGCCTTGAATTTTTATCTGCTCAATTACAGAAAACTTCCCACTTACGCTCTATGGGCCTTGTAGGAAAGCAAAAATAACTGAGATCCGATCTTTTCTTACTCCCACTGCGGTAAAGCGCAACAGCACAATACTTTACCATGCTACACGCGAAGATGAACAGCAATGGACCAAAAAAAAACCAAGAATATTTCCTATTTATCAATCGCACATGGCTATCCTTGCAGTGTTTGCTGTGGTGTGTGTTTCTATTGTTCGCGCCGTATTCCCTGGAGCCTCGCTTCGGTGTTGGAGTTTCGTCACCAGTCTGTCACGTTGAAATATATCGAAATTGGTCTATTGAAGATAGCATTGAAATTAAAAACGGAAAGGTTAAGCAAAAAATTGTGCAGATGTAGCTCAGGTATGTTTACTTAGTCGAACCCAGCGTAAACACAGTTTTCATCTGAAACATTCACAGACGTGGTATATTCCTAACTGAATTTCGTGAATATTTTCAACTAATCAAGCATTGAAGACAACTTAAAACTGTTTTAAGTCTAATTATACACCTTTTAAACCTTGAAAAGGATTGTTCGAGGTCGTGCAATATGCGTGTCTGGGTAAAAGCAGGTATCTGTGTGAAAAATAAACCTTTTAAGTGAAAATGAATCTGTAATGATACATGCCCAAAACAGCTAAAATAAAGTTTTAAAACCTCGGAGTATTGAATGTGAACGCTATTAGTGATGAAAAGGAATTCGTTTGATGACTGATAAGTTTTCAGTATTTCTTAGAGAACAAAATGAATCTCCCTTCTTTTGTTTACTAACATTCGTGAAGAGCAAGAAAACTTTCGTTAGAAATACAAATACTGTAAACTTCCACGTATAAAGCTCACCCCCCTTACTTATCAGACCCCCCCCTAGCCTGGTTATAGGGCCATCTCCATGTAAACAACAACAAAAATCCGATCATAAGCCCCTCTCGGATATAAGCCCCCTTCCTCTAGCTTTTCTTGTCTCGGTTTGAGAGATAGAAACATTCGGAGAACAATAGGGTTCAGTTAGAACTGTTTTTGGCATCAACTCTTTATTTTACTAAAAATTTAATTCTGTTCCAAATGTATTAAAATGAATTCAATTCGTTCTGACGTTTTGAAGTTTAAGTTTTAACCAGTAAAAGGCAAAACGTATTTTGGTCAGTACTTCTGTTGCTCGTTTGGACGAGGCGCTTTTTATATTCCGGTTATAAGCTCAGTTCCCTTGGGCATAAGTCCTCAGTCCAAAAAAACCCTGAAGGGTAGAATTTTCGAAACCATTTTTATCCTTGAAAAATCCCAAAATACTAGCTGTATTTGTTTTGGCAAGCATGATGCAAAAAGGAAAGATAAACAAACATACAAACAAAAAACATAATGCCTGGAAAGTGATATAGATGAGCAAGGTTATGAACCGTCTGAGCAATTTCACCAATGATCAACTCGATGGTTTTCTTTAAACATCGTGTGCACTTAAAATAAATCTTTAAGCTTTTCATGAAAAGGTCTTTCATGAACGTTGACCGTTTGTCTCAACTTGTAAAAGGAACGATATTTTCATTGACAATTAAACTTATTGGGTAAATTACCTTGAAGAAGTGATATTCTTTCCCAAGAAAGGTGGATATGTTCTTTGATAGTACTAAACAAAACCCAAGCTTTTGTATTAGGAAGGAAATTTCTCAACTTTTCTACTAGAACTCAAGGACATTTTTCGATAAAAATGATAAGAAAAAAGAGCAATTGTCAGTCACGAACGTTTCTAAAAGTATTCCATATTTTTTTAAAGTGGAAAATTGATGCAAAACAGAAATTATCACCAAAAAAATTTTCGAACAACAAACTTTGTGAAGAACCAAACACTTGTACAACTTAAACGATCTATTTTTCTTATCAATGAAGAGTTTTTGAGTTGAATGAAAAAAGGTACAAATGTAACTGAAAGGTCTTGCTGAAAAATTCCATTCAAGTGAAAATTAAGGAGGGGGGTGAATTTTAACGGATTTGCGGACCCTGAAATTGCAACGGTTCGCGGTTTCGTCGATTTTTTAGGTTCGGATTTTGGATTTTGCTTGTGAGGAAGTTCGGATCGTGGATCTGATCGATCGTCAGAAATGCGTTGTTTTCTGAGTACTTTTTTCGTCACGAACGAGACTCTCTGCATGTCACGCATTAGGGAAATAGTAACGCACTGGGACGTCTGCTGTGTTCGCGCCCTTATCCATGACACTGTACCCCACCGATTTCGATTCGCTCGATGGGAAAGCCATTGCCTAGCTAACACACAACAGCTCAAGGTGCGTCTTCCACCTTTTTACGCGACAAGTAGCGAACGGATTCGGATTTAACAATATTTTTTAACGAATTGACGGATTTGGTTATCAAATCGTAGCGGATCGGTGGATTTGCATACCCCTATTCACCCCCCTCATTAAGTGCAACACAGAAATAACTGAAATTCTGTGTTTTTCTGTAGCAAACGACATTTTCCCCTATTTTTTTATTATATAAAATTTTGGAAAGATTCCGTAGTCTTTTTATTAAGCGTTCCATGTGGGTTGATGTTTTTTCTAATTTACCCTCTTTCTATGAAGGTTCTGAAATATAAGCCACGATTTCCAAGGGGACGGCATGCAACTACAAATTAGGATGAAGCATAAATCATTCAGATTATTTCAGGAATTCTTTTAATCCCTAAAATTGTTATTGCGCACATGTATGTACGATATAATTAAGTTCACAAAGCAACCAGGTGGACGAACAGACATGGTTTGATGATACTCTGGTTTAAGGATTTAATAAATGTAACCAAGGAATGACAATTGATCGACCCAGCGTTTCGACACTCCTGAGATCACAACATTGAAAATCATTCAATTTCAAGTACCAACATATGATTACAGGTCACTTCATATTTTTTAAGTTTTACAGAAATCTTTTTACGGTTCACAGAACCACTGGTTTTTCTCAATATAAATTCCTGCCCAATTTTTTTTTTAAACTACTAGTACTTTGACCATTTTGACAATTTTTGTTAGATATCATGCAAAGATCCCCTCGTTCTCCAGGTATTGTAATGGATTTGTTATTTACGTTCGGTAGTTGTTTGCCCCTGTGCTCTTGTGGCTTTTTTGCAAGAGTCTGCGCGCGATACGGCGGTCATTTTACGCCGCTTTGGTTTATTTTAATTTCAAGATCTCCGAAGACAATTGTGTGTTCTCAAGAAAAAAGAATTCCTAGAAAGAATTCTCGAAATAACGCAATAACTCTTAAAATTAAATAAAGTTGTGCTTCAATAAAGATTAAAAGGAAAAAGAAATCTAACCAACGGGGCCTGAGCCCCTCCGGTGTGCTTTAACAATTAAATTCATCGACAGCTGGGGGGAAAACAGCCGCTGTAGAATTTAAATTGATAAATGTGCACTACCGCTAGACCACAGGGGCTTTTGGTAAGGAAACCCGGCAAAATTACACTAGAAGTAGGTTCCCTCCCATTGTTACTAGAACAATAGGCTTACCAAGAGCAGGTATCGCCCTCGTGGTAATTTTTTAATGTGCTTGATTTGAGTTTCTACCAAAGTACAATACATTTCGAACTGCTGTTTTACAATTGAATTTCCTTCAAGGAAAGCTTTTCCAGCCTCAAATCTGAGTTCTTGCCACTCAAGTTCAAAACTCAAACGAAGCAATTCTTCCTAGAGTTCAATCCAAAGGGTTACACAAGGGGGACCGAGAAAAGCGTGCAAACCAAAATTAACAAAAAACATTTATTTTGCGTTTGCAACAGAAATTTCAAGTGTTAATTCCTATGCAAGATTTGTAGTTTAAAGTCTGTATGCAATTGCTTTGGTGATCTTTCAAATATTGATTTTTTTTTCTCTCTCTTAGGTTTGAATCCTGACAAGGAGAAAGTTTGTTTAATCACAAATAAAAAATATTAATAAACTTTTGAGTCGAGATTGCGACTCAAATCGTATTGGTTTTTTTGTGTTTATTCTTCCTTCCTTTAACTAACCCTGCAGCTACATTTTAACTCCATTCTCTTTAATTAGAATGCTTGAAGTTTGATTGACTTTTTACTGCTAGTACTGTTGCTAGACTTTACAGATGCAAAAAAAAAAAAAAAAACTTTCAGTTTAGTACTACTATTAAACTTTGACAAATTTTCAGAACGAACCTCTTTTAGTACTACTGCTAGTTAGACTTTGACAGACTTAAGCACGATTCTCTTTTAGTACTACTTCTAGTTAGACTTTGACAGACTTAAGCACGACTCTCTTCTACTACTACTAGTTAGACTGACAACCAAGCACGATTCTCTTTTAGTACTACCTCTAGTTAGACTTTGACAGATTTTCAGAACGATTCTTTTAGTTAGACTTTGACAGACTTAAGCACGATTCTCTTTTAGTACTACTTCTAGTTAGACTTTGACAGATTTTCAGAACGACTCTTTTAGTACTACTACTTGTTAGACTTTGACAGACTTAAGCACGATTCTCTTTTAGTACTACTACTAGTTAGACTTTGACAGATTTTCAGAACGATTCTTTTAGTTAGACTTTGACAGACTTAAGCACGATTCTATTTTAGTACTACTTCTAGTTAGACTTTGACAGATTTTCAGAACGACTCTTTTAGTACTACTACTTGTTAGACTTTGACAGACTTAAGCACGATTCTCTTTTAGTACTACTACTAGTTAGACTTTGACAGATTTTCAGAACGATTCTTTTAGTTAGACTTTGACAGACTTAAGCACGATTCTATTTTAGTACTACTTCTAGTTAGACTTTGACAGATTTTCAGAACGACTCTTTTAGTACTACTACTTGTTAGACTTTGACAGACTTAAGCACGATTCTCTTTTAGTACTACTACTAGTTAGACTTTGACAGATTTTCAGAACGACTCTCTTTTAGTACTACTAGTAAGACTTTGGCAGACTTAAGCACGATTCTCTTTTAGTACTACTACTGGTTGAACTTTGATAGACTTAAGCACGACTCTTTATTAGTACTACTACTAGTTAGACTTTGACAGACTTAACCACGATTCACTTTTAGTACTACTACTAGTTAGACTTTGACAGACTTAAGCACGATTCTATTTTAGTACTACTACTAGTTGGACTGACAGATTTTCAGAACGACTCTCTTTTAGTACTACTACTAGTTAGACTTTGACAGACTTAAGCACGATTCTCTTTTAGTACTACTACTAGTTCGACTGACAGATTTTCAGAACGACTCTCTTTTAGTACTACTACTAGTTAGACTTTGACAGACTTAAGCACGATTTTCTTTTAGTACTACTACTAGTTAGACTTTGACAGATTTTCAGAACGACTTTCTATTAGTACTACTACTACTAGTTAGACTTTGACAGACTTAAGCACGATTCTCTTTTAGTACTACGACAGATTTAAGCGCGACTCTCTTTTTGTACTATCATAATTACACTTTGACAGACTTAAACACGAGTTTCTTCTAGAACTACGACTGTTACACTTTGACAGATTTTTTTTTTAATCTCTTATAATTGTAATAATAAAAAGTGTTTTTGATAGCACTACTGCTAGACTTTTATCGACTATTCAACAAATTGGTGAACAAATTACTATTTTTTTTACTTGCACTTCTTGACATATCTTTAGACGACGTTTTGCTTTCCTTTCGAGAATCACGGAAAACTTGTCACTCGTACTTTGACGTCGACCAAATGTTTACTTCTCTTTATCCAGTAGAGTAACACTTGAATCAAATTTCAACATCTACTTTCAGGACGTACGATACATTTCTTACTTGACAGTTCTTTTTTTGTGACTTAAATAGACAGACTTGGAAACTTTTTTCTCGTTTCTTTCTTTGGTGAAATTCAAGCAACCTGTATAAAGAAAGCAAGAATGCAAGGTAAACATAATAGGACTACAAGTCTCAGGGGATGATAACAGTTTGACTCAATCACAATTCACAACCTAAAGAGGTTTTGCACAGCAGCCATGTTGGATGGTAGGAGCAGTGAAAATATTTTGCATAAGAAAGAAAATTTTTTCCCATGGGTAAAATAATCTATTGTTCGTGCCATCCAACATGGCTGCCGTGCAAAACCTCTATTGTTTCTAGGAACAATGGGAGCCAACCTACTTCTAGTGCAATTTTGCCTTGATTTCTCACCAAAAGCCTCTGTGGTCTAGCGGTAGTGCACGTTTACCGACTCGAATTAAACGACGGCCGTATCCCCGCCGTCGTTTAATTTAAGTTGTTAAAGCAACTCCAGGGGCCCAAAGCCCCGTCGGTCAGCTTTCTTTTACTTTTTAATCTTTAAAAGGAGCAGAAAATAATTTAATTTTAAGAGCTCTGAGAACTTTTACTTGAATGTTTTTTTTTTTGTTTTTTTCAGTAAAATAATTCTCGAAGCTCTTAAAATTAAATAAATTTCTACTCCTTTCAAGATTAAAGCTCCTCGGAACTGCAGTTACAGCTTAAACTTACGCGACTATGAGAGGTTACGGTCATAAAACGGGCCAGGCAATAAAAATTACCACAAAAACACAAAGGCGAATAAAGGCAAAAGTAAAGATAATTAAGAAGAATATCTCTGGAAAAAAAATATGGAAAAATAGAAAAAAATTATCGTGAAACATCCGACATGCATAGAATTTAGTCTTTCAAAGGCGGTCCTAACTTTCTTGAAGACTTCATATTTGTTTCAAATTTCCACGATGGGAGAAACTTTTTTCAACTTTGTCTATTGTAATAAGGGTTTAATTTCATCCTTACGAATTTGGAGAATGTCAATAAAACAGCGTCCAATTTATTTCAAACTAATTTGTTTGAAATTGAACATTTTTAATTACTTTTCTATATGTTTGTTTTGTAAGTGTTAGCAAATATTCATAATTTTATTTTGGTGATAATTTTTTCACTTACAAAACTTTTACTTCTGTTCAGCAGAATGGTTGCGATTTTAAAAATTCGTTATTTTAACATTTCCGTCACCTTTAACAAATTAAAAATTAAGTTAATAAAGGTCACTATTTTCAATCTACACAGTTTGAAACAAAAATATTTTCTCTATTCAATACACGGATAGGCTTATAGACAGCTAGAACATCAAAGGAACACGTCGAAATCTCTCCCGCAAGACTTCCATATAGAGGGCTTTAAAACGATCTAGAACAACGCACAAAAACTAAAGGAAAACGAAATTGACTTTGCTCCTAGAAAACTAATAGATTTTTGCCATAAATTCATTTTTAGATTTTTCTTGTAGGGGTTCCTTTTGCTAAAAAATTTAATCGATGATGGGTATATAACGTTAAAATATCTGTCCTTAGGGAGTTCAATTCTGTCTTATAACAAAAACATCTTCATCGTTCTATTAAAAAGAGATCCTTCCAAAGAGACAATGAATATTTAAGCCAAGCCTTCAGAGACGCATACTACACTGCTTAAGGTAGAATATTTTCAATTCGGACGACAATTTTATTGTAGTTACAGCAAATAAGTCTTAATTAACCTCAAGACATCCAAACTCTCGTCGAAAACTAAGTAATATATTTTTTTTTAAGTGGTCTCAGTCATGAGGAAGCTGTCTTGGAGTGAAATTTTTATCCTCAAAAAAATAAATAACACCAAAATTGTTCGTTGCTGAAAATGGACGCTGTCTTGGAGTGAAATCTCCTTCTTATAAAAATAAATAATATCAAAATTGTTTAATGTTGAAAACAGAAGCCGTCTTAGAGTGAAATCTCATCCTCGTAAAAATAAATAATATCAAAATTGTTTAATGTTGAAAACAGAAGCTGTCTTAGAACGAAATCTCATCCTTATAAAAATAAATAGTATCAAAATTGTTTGTTGCTGGAAACAGAAGCTGTCTTGGAGTGAAATCGCATCATCAAAAAATAAACGCTATCGAAATTGTTTAATACTGAAAACAAAGACTGTCTTGGAGTGAAATATCATCCCTAAAAAATAAATAATGTCAAAATTGTTGTTTTTGAAAACAGCAGCTGTCTTGGAGTGAAATCTCATCCTTAAAAAAAATAAAATAATGCCAAAATTGTTTCTTGCTGAAAACGGAAGCTGTCCTGGAGTGAAATCTCATCCTTAAAATAATATATAATATCAAAACAGTACTGTCCGTTGTTGAAAACAGAAGCTGTCCTGGAGTGAAATCTTATTCCTTAAAAAATAAATAATATCAAAATTGTTCGAGTTTACAAAGTTTTTCGTTTGTTTGAAAGTATAAGCAAACTATGGTTCTTTATTTTTTGCATCACATTAAAGGTCCTTTAAAATTTGCGATAAAGAACTGTTCGGTCAAAAAACGTTCTCTTTTTTTGTAAGAAATATTTAATTTTTCTATTTAATTGAGGGTCCAATTCAATTAAGAAGGGCTTAAAAGGACAGATCTTTATGCTGCTATCCAAGTTACAAGCATCAATATTAAAAGAATAAACCGATGGATAGCTACAAGGAAAAAACATTCGAACATTTGTGTTAGTCGATATAATAAGAATTCCTTCCAAAAATCCCAAAACGATATTTCTAGGAGATGGTTCCTAGTCTTGCTCGTCCAAACATTTACTCTCTTATAGTTTCTCTTTATTGTACTGCGGCATGTTCGCAGAAGTATTCCTACGTAAAGGTACATTTTTGTCTCTTTTATAAGAAAAATACAATCCTTCAGTGAATTAGGGTGCATATTTGTAATATTAGTGTTTTCGTAATGATACTATCATCTTGCTCCTCAAAAAAAAACTGATTTGGTCCTCCAAAAATTACTGGAGAACATTAGAGATACAAATTCTTCTTCCGAACATTCTTTGTTCTGAGGCATTTAGTCTGGCTAAAAGTTTTGTTTAATAATAAATACGTTTAACGAGAGAGGACGCATCGGAGGAAATTTTCATTCACAAGTAAATAACCAATGTTCAATTCATATTTTAAAAATAATAACATCTATGAATCTGATTGTTTCGGTTGTTTAATCGCTTGATAGTTCTCATTATCGTTAAGAACTATTGAAGAATATTCAATATTTCTCTGTTGAATATCATTTATTACATAAAAAGGCTTCCTTTGAACAAAGAACTCTATTAACGCGGCCAATTAAACAGTAAGCTTTGTGATAGTTTCGTACGTAAATTGTCTGAGTTAAACAATTTTCAGCCGTCTTTATTGTTTCCATTGTTGAAATTGTTTATGGATTTGGCCATTAACTTATGTGTTGAACGTATTTCTTTCATTGAGAAATAACCTTTCAATAGGATTTAAGCACTCAAATTGTATGCCAAGCCTTTCTTTGTCTACTGGAAAATTAATTGGTAATTTTTACGTAAATGTTTTTCTCCAATTTTTTCGACGCTGGCAAACACACCTTGACAGCTTTAATTCATCGAAACACGTTACTTTTGATTTTCCCCTTTTAATGTTTATAAATATCGGGAATATTCTTCGAGTTTGATAAGATAAAAGAAAAGGAGAAAAAACATAGACATCGTCAGAATAATTTGAATAGTCCACATGATTCGAACAACTATTCGCTGAAGGCGAAGAGAATATTGCTGTATAATCTCTTTGACAATGTCGAGGGGATTATTCACCGAGCCTGAGACAAATAATTGTTTTAGGATAATTGCTCAGGTTCTTTCGAATTCTGTTGTAAATTCGTTTTATTGTTGAAACTATTCTGTAAAGAAGGAAAACTTTGTACATGTTCTGTTACAATTTTTTTTAATTGCTCGTACCGAGATAAGCAGCTAGTTTCTACCAGAATTAACAGCGAAAACTTCACATCTCTACTAACTATGTTTTGAAAAGTGCTAGGCCAAATTTAATGGCATCTTTTGATGTCTTAGGAGCTGAAATTGAAGTTCATCTCTTCTTCGGTAACATTGAAAAAACGCTAGGCAGTCATTTTGAAATTTAGCACCCCTGCTATAATCACCTTGAGCGGGGTGATCATAGCGTGATATGACACATTCTTCGACCAATCCCCAGAGTCCCAGAGTTTCCATAACCATCTGAGCAAATATACTAATGAGTATTTTGGCGGCCTCCCTAAATTATTATTGCGATGGATTCCTTTGAGTTAATCGCAGTGCATGATGCGTTGGATGTGCTAGCTTGTTTCGTTTGAAAATGACTTTTAACTGATTTTAACTGTTCAATTTATTGAAGCCAAGCTTTATATTCTTTACTGAAAAATTCGATAGCTAATTTTTAAATCGTAAAATGTTTATCTCAAAATGTATCATTTTCTTGCTATCTTTTATTATTTCCTTGCACATTTTTCCCACATAGAAAAACCTAACTTTGATTAATTTTGATTTTCGCCTTTACGTTTTTGCAACAATCTGGAATATTCCTGGAGTTCAACAAGAGCGAAAATAAGACAAGAAAAAAGGGTTGAGTCATCATTAAAATGAGTATTTTGGTGATGTTCTTATATTAGATTCCTTTTGAATTATTAGCCAAAAAAAAAAAAAAAATTCAAACAGCTTACAATTAACCGAATTCGTCTTCATCTTTCTGTTCCCATTCCATGAATCCAATCCTCTTTGAATCGCTGTTTTCATCTTCCTCTTTCAGTCGACTCTGCAAATCCAGTAAAACAAATTGACTAACTCTTGATACCTAACAGTGACCAGCATCTAATTTCTCCTTACAATATCAGCCCTGAATCAAACATTAAGGTCAGGAAAATAAAGGAAATGATCAACAACAAAAGAAGCTCTTGATTATTAAACAAATTCACCTTGTCAGCACCTTAGGAAATGTATACAAACCGGTATGGAGAGCATGCATAGTGATGTGAGGGTGTAAAGAATTAATAATATAAAATATACACGGTTGATTTTTCTCTCGGTGAAATAAGCTATGAAGCATTCTTTTAACTAGTACATTGGTGCTATTAGAGTCTCAGAAACCTAATTTACTTTATCTGATATCAATTTAAAGGATTATTCATCAAGTAATATGACAGTATTAGGCGGCTTCCTTTGAGGGTTAATCGGGATGTCGACGTGCTATCAATGGCACCATTTATTGAGTACTTTAAAATACTCTTAAAGATGACGTTGTCGTTGTCATGAATTACTATTGACAAAACAATTTAGTGAACAACTAACCTTCGGCTGAGTTCTGCTCCATCTCTCTCTTCATTTCCCTTTTCAAGTTCACCATCCTCATCTTTAACCCAACTTTCTCCCGACGCTACAAATCCAATAGTAGGTTTTCATGATTGTTAACATATCGCAGCCGGCCATTAAAGGACTTGACACATCGAGATTACCTTCTAAGAAAGGACTGATAGGTGAAGCAACAACAGACCAGAACGTAAAGACAGGTTTTCTACAATGACATGGGATATTGACTAAATAATTTCGAAGATCGAATCAAAATAATATCAACTATAATTGGGTATTTTGGCAACTTTCTATAAATTTCCTTTTCCGAGGATTGCTCTAAACTACTAGCAAGACAGTTAAATTTCTTAGTTCACTAACATCACTCAGATTCTGTTTTATACCTTTATTGTACCCTTGCAATAATTCTTGTCCATGGCAGTTTCTATTTCTTCCATTCCCTGGACTCTGCAAGTGAAATAAATATCTTCATCGAATAAGCTCTCTAATATGTTATTAACTATTTGGTCTCGTTAGAGTCTCAAAAGCCGTGACCGACTTTTAGTGATGTAATAAGGTTTTGGGTTTTATAATTTGTCGATAAAGGCCGGTAATCTTTAAAGTTCGATCTACATTGTCGCCAAATTACCCCGACGGGGTTGTCACGCACTTGACTCTATGCATACCTCCTCTCGGGTAGTCGAAACGTAAGCAAAATCAAAGATGTGGCGTTTCTAACAAAACGCAAACATTCCTTTCAAGCCAAGCCAAGTTAGTAAGTCGTCACAAACTGAAAAACAAACCTTATTGGATGCTACTTTCTTCTTTTTCCTCAATCCCTTTTATCTCTTGCGTGGTTTCCAGATTTTTGTTTTCATCCTATGCTAAACGCGTTACTTTAGAAAAAAAGAGGAAACAGATTATGATAAGATCAGGGCATACATACCTTAAAACGTATCTTTTTTTTTGGTTTCGAAAAGAAAAACGTAACAGATAATTCTTTATCAAATAAACCCCAAACAATAATAGTTTAGGGCATACCATTAGAAGAAGTATGCTTTAAACTTACACCTTTTCGAGATCTGTGTTCTGTAAGAAAATATCAAAATTAAAGGCATACTCGATAAGCTAAACTATCGGTACAACGGGTAGGTTGGATGGATTTTTATGTGCGATACCCATGACGTATTGCTTTGACATCAACAGAAACAAAATGATTTATTCATCAAATCAATAGCGCTGTAGGCTAAGAGATTAGATTAATTTTTTCTGCTTTGGTTTTCAATTATAGCCCGTTAAATCCACTTTTAACCTTTTAACTCCTGACAATAATGATACTATTAAGAAATTCATCTTTTTTCCGATCCGAAAGAAGGTTACAACAGCGACCAAAAAACGAACGACGAAACTGCGAGGTTTATAGTTAGATGATGCAATAGAAGAGCACGTGTAATTTCCAGAGTGTCACATGATCTTATCCAACGAATCACATTACATGATTATTATTTCTCCAACAGATACAATATCGAGCAGAAACGTATTGAGAATAAAAAACACCAACAAATGGATTATTAGTTGATCCAATAACAAATTCTCCATATTGATATCATAAGAATTGAGTGGAAGACAGTAAGGTGAACTACTGATGAGATCTTGAGAGCGAAAAGGCATTCAAAGCACGAGAGACGCACGAGAGCAGTTACTTAGTTTCCTATTAAACATTTAATTACTGACCATGTGAAACGTCAGTCGTCCAGTTTCTGTTTCCTTCCTGGAATCTCTTATTTATAAGACTGTTCCCATTCTATGCTCGACGTTGGGCTGAATAGAAAGCCAGTATAGAAGATCACCATAGTTTGAATCGATTTCGAATATTAGTATACCAAGGCGCGTAACGTGGTCATTTTTTCAAGTACGCACAAGTACATATGATCTAGAAACCTAAGTAAACTGAGCGAAAAATACTGCGTTCTTTATTTCTTGTTTGAAATAGTTGTGTGAATACAAGCAAAGAACAAAGCGTTTTTCCCTTATTTTGAGCAAACTTGGCGCAAACACAACATTGTTTTCAAATTTTTCTGGTCACTTCAAGTACGCACGTGCGTATATACGTAGAGGACGTTACGCGCCTGATACCGTTCTTCAGGCAAGTACAGGTACCTCAGTCTATTGTGACTGATAAAGATAAATGTCCAGATAAAAAGAACTCAAGCGAGAGGTCACAAAAGTTACCATTCGTATACGGTGAAGTAACGTTACATTCGAAATCTTCCGAAAAGCGATTGGAGATAAAACCAAATCCATGAATACGAAACTAACTTTGACTCCTACAGTTACTCAGAGGCGGATCCAGGAATTTTTGATTGGGGGGGTCCAAACTTTGGTTCAGAAAGGACTGTTGGACTCTTTTGAGACAATTAAATCTCCCCACACCCCCCACACCCCCTCCCACCAGTCGCGGTTGCACGTTATAATTTCTTGGCCGCTTACTGTTTACTTGGATTCATTAATTAAAATATCAGCCAGTTAAAAAGTGATATACGATCCTGCGGATGTAAGAATTTCAGTCTCAAAGTTGTAAGCGTCAGGTCTGATAGGGGGTCCGAACCCCCAGACCCTCCCCCTGGATCCGCTACTGTTACTGGAGCACACTCCAGTATCTGTGTTATGAAGATACAAGGAACCTCCCTTTTTCTCGTGCAGGGGCTCCATTAAGCATTTTGAAAGATTTCTCTGACAGTCCATTGGTATCAATTAGTTAAACAACTTGTATTCCTAAGTGGAGAAAGGCATTGCGGTGTTAATTTTTCTCGCCCAAATACATATAACGCAATGACTCAGCCGGGGGTTTGATCCGATTTGTTCGATCCCACTTCAAACACGCACGAGATATCCGGTGTTATACAAAACTTAAGATAAAAGAGAAATTCGGGAAAGAGTACCATATAACCCCATACATTAATTATGCATTCCACTTCTTTGTCTTTCACGACAAAACTGTAAAAACAAAGTCTACTAGTCTGAATGCATAATTAATGTATGGGGTTATATGGTACTCTTGCCAAAATTCGTGCCATTCGCAGCATCACTTTTTCAAAGATGTAGACTAAAGTCCTCTGATTTCCTTGAAAGATTTTTCGCCAAAATATTTTTACGATCACCCTTCTGGCTCTGCGGCGGTGGTTGGTGTCAGGGAAGCAACTAGGCACATTTACAGCAAATCTTATTTTGTTATACTGTGAGCTCTAGCCGGTGACTGTATGTAGAATGAAAACGAGTATAGAAATGAAAAGCGACAAATAACTACCCAAGCTATCACTCAATAACCTGAACTAAAAGTAAAAAATTTCCTCACTTTTTCTCAAAACGGCACGTGCTGCTTGCAACTGTCAAGGCGGCTGCAGTTGGGGAGCAGTCTTACTCTGTGCCGTGTATGGTGTGCTTCTTCTCTTTGTATTCTACTCTACAATTTGAACTTCAACTTGTGAGGGCAACGGCGAGACACTGAATTTACATGGGTTATGTACCTCAAGAAAATTCGAGATAGAACGACATCCATCAATCCTTGAAGTCGAATTTGAGCCACTCTATTTCGCAACTTCGCCTCACGAGGAAACACACTCTCGACTCAGTGCCAGAACGGACCAAGGTTACAACATGGAAGTGATGTATTTTGTGTCCCCAGAAAAGCTGCAAAAGACGTTGAAATTTCTTGACCTTCTTTCGCTCTTTCCACGTGCAGGACTGAATGATCGCAAATGTGGATATTAACTTTTGGAAACTCTTTGTAATTCAAATGAGTTTACGGACACTGAAAGACGTACCGAAAAGTATCGAATAGCACTTCGGTCACTGTCGTTTAATTATAAGATACAACAACGTAGGATGGCCAGATTATGGCTAATTTTGAACTTGGTAAATTTTGAAGAGTGTAAATATCATCGTAAAAATACTACGTAAAATTTAGAATTCAGTTGTCCCGATGCCTCTCTTAAACTAGCCTGCGAACAGGCTCCCGGCTTGGAAGAGCACAACGGCGCGAGGCAGGTCTGATTGAACGTGGAGCCTGTTCGCAGGCTACTCTTAAACTAGAGGAAACGACCCTTTTCTTTCTCATAGTTATTGCTATAAATATGTTTATTCATTGCAGAGTGAAAGAAGAAGGGCTAGCACTCGCAACATTAGCTTAGGTACTCTCTACGGCGGCCAATTTACTTTATCAGCTTAGTCAATAAAACCAAATTTTCTTGTCTTGCCTCCCACCGACGTACTAACAGTTTCTTTAGGGACTTACCTCCTTTATTCATGTTTGGAAAATTCGAGTTATCGTCTATTACCCGTGTTGATGATAAATTAAGAATGAGGGAAAAGAAAATCGTTCAACTTATAGCGAGAGTGAACGGCGGAAGTAAAAAGTCAAGTCCGGTGTCGTTTGATTTGCCATATTGTATCCTAACAACGAAGAAGCAACCGCCAAGAAGACTACCTAGGGGCTTGGGTGAAGGGGAAAATCGTAGGGGGTCTATAGTCTCTAGCCTTGCGAGATCCTGGGAAAAGGAGAGGAATTGCTGACATTTTGTTACGCAATTGAGCCCCAGAACAGTCATGGCTGTTTGGTATTTAGAGAGGGTAAATTCGTATGTGATGAAAAATTTGGTTATATCAACCAAGTCGAAATTGTAAATTGGCCACTGTAACGAGTTAAAAAGCTGACGTTTCGAGCGCTAGCTTTTTAAACTCGTTACGGTGGCCAATTTACAATTTTAAACACGTATGATGCACGATCCTCGCAGTAGACAGCGCTATTTATGCAATAGCGAAAATCAGACCTGTAAAAAATCAGGCCTGTACGCACTGACCTCTGCGATACTAGTGCAGCGCTCTACCAATTGAGCTAACAAGCCAACTGGGAGCAGGCCGTTAAGTTCATTCGTAATAAACCCGTGAAAGTGATAAATGAGATACAATGAAAATATATGAGCCTCATATATTCATTGTATCTCATTTATCACTTTCACGGGTTTATTACGAATGAACTTAACGGCCTGCTCCCAGTTGGCTTGTTAGCTCAATTGGTAGAGCGCTGCACTAGTATCGCAGAGGTCAGTGGTTCGAGTCCCGTACAGGCCTGATTTTTTACAGGTCTGATTTTCGCTATTGCATAAATAGCGCTGTCTACTGCGAGGATCGTGCATCATACGTATCTAATACCGCAGTTCGAAATATATGAGCCTCATATATTCATTGTATCTTACAATTTTAACTTGGTTGATATAACCAAATTACCTTGTTACCCCCATCGACGCAGCACCAATTTCTTTAGAAACTTTCACCCTTTATTCATTTGTCTGATAAAAAATTTGGCAAGGGGGAGGCAAGTGGGTAGATGTTTTTGTGGCTTTACACGTGAAGAAGAGTAAATTCTGCGTCAATTTCTTGACTTCATTGCTGAAATCGTTTTGGCGTTCCACAACTGTAACAAACCTGAAAATTCTTTTTGACGAAAGACACTTTCTGAGGGCTATCTATTGTTAGGGTCAGATTACCACTACGCGGCGAAATAATATGTAGGGAGTGTAAGGGAGTGGAATGAACCGAAATTATATCAAAGATAAAAAGAAATGAGGGATATGCAAATCGTACACTTAAAGCTAGCAAAGTGATTTAAACTGAAAATGGAAGTACGACAAGATCCGCCAATAAGTATACAAACAACAAAAAAGCAACCGCTGGACGGAGTAAACTTAAGCGAGAAAGCTTGGTATTAATGAAATAATGAGTAAATAGAAGTTTTAATAATATCGGATAGCTTTCATCAAAATTGCACAAACGTGCTGACATTGCCAACCAACCTCTTCCCACAGGGCAAGCCCCCAACCCCACTCCGAGCCGCGTGGACAGCTTCTCGATCGAGACCCTTGATCCATACCATTTTTCGAAAATTACAATCAACTCGGTCAATTACAAAAGATCGCTCCTCTTTATCATAATGTTCCCTACAGTTTCGATAAAAATACCATGAATTCAGGGACGAAATCTACCAATTGATTGGTCCTGATTACAACACAATTTTTTTTGCCTAACTGGACCTGTCTATCCAACCAATTGTGACCAAAGCCAGACACCCCAGGAAAACGAACTTTCTCTTAGTTATCACCCGGCAGAAAAATTAATCACTTCATTCAAACATTAATTTATTAATTTTCTTTTCTCCAGGCACAAAATATGGATTCTTCTGTTTTTGTTCCACAATATTTTTAGTCTTGTTCTGCCGTATTTACAGTCTTCTAGTCTTTAGCAGACCTGTCTGTTCGACTCTTGCGGGCAAGAAACCTTAATTAATTCAACTACCGAGGCGCCACTTAATACGACCGATCATCGGATCGCCACTGAAAACAGCAGCAAAGCATATGTGACGCGTGATAACAAGCCTTTTGGTAGGCGTTTTTCGCATACCATTTTAAATTACAAGGTCTCCCAACCTTGCATAAATATCTCGTTGAAGTACTCGCGAGGTTTCCACGACCTCTAGGATTCTGTCAACATTATTTCTCTTGCGAAATTCGGCACATGCGAAGTTGCCGTCCTTCTCCCATTGGCGTTGGAGAAGTTGCCCTGAAGCGTTTCTTTTCAAAATTAAGTGGACCTGATTGGTAGATCTACATTCCATTTTTTAGTGCATCAGCTATCCTCTGTAGGCTCTTCAGAGGCGCTTCTAAGCCAACGGAAGAACTCAATGCTGGCGCCTATGGCCACACCTTTGCCTAGTTTTTCTTCGGGACTACTTTCCCAGGCGTGGAATGAATCTTCTGTGATGACGTCCTCGTCGTATAAAGTATCAAAATAAGACTTGATGAAACCTGAAAACCAAAAGAGCAAGGTCATCTTAGATTTCTACTGATGTCTAGCAATAATCTTACGGCAGTTGCTCGCCTGTTTCAATGAATTAACTGCGTAATTGTATTCTTTTATGAAATAATTCCTTTAAAGTAACACTTCAAGGCTGTAGCCTTTCAATTGAAAGTGTTTAAGTCCAGAGGACCTACGTTTGTCACCTTTGGGAAAGAGATCGAGGAGTCTAGAAAACTTATATCAGTACCTAAAAAATGCCACGAAAGCTTCACAACAATATAGAGAATACCTGTGATCGACAAGCAACTTATCCAGCGACATTCACTTGACGTTAGTGGAACTACGATAGACTGCATTAGCTCATTTCACTCTAACCCCACCCCCTGCCCCAAACCCTGATTTGTGGACAGCACACTGTTACCTGGTGGGTGATCCAGCTGTACAAAGAGTGCCTGCACTGCATAGAGCGCCTGGAGTTCAAGTTGCCCATTAACGTCGATGTACTTTTGAAGAAGACTTTTTCTGTCCTTCATAAGGTTGAGGTTGCATTTACACAGTCCTCCGTCTTCTGATAAGGGGGCGAAAAAAAATTAAAGATACTTGAATTGGTTACACAGACGACAATAAAATATAGAATAACTTTATCCATTTTAATGCAAGATAAAGACAGTGCAGCACTAAGTTGGGATGGGCATGGTGAAAAAAAAAATAACTCAGAGAAAAAATATTTCTGTAACGCTTTGTACCACAATCTACGAGGAAATTTCAAGTACAACCTGTTTACTTATTCCACAGATAACAACGCTTAAAATATTTTCAATACAAAAATCACTTACAGCATATCAATACAATTTTAATAATCATTTAAAAAATCATAGACTTGGTATGTTTGTGTACAATTCAAATACTTCTTCTTTACCTCTCTCCATTGTATCCTCACAAACAACTGTTACAAGAGCTCTAATGAACGATGCTTCCTTTGTTTCTGTTTCAGGAACATATTTCTATCGTGAAAAAAAAAAAAAATAGATTCAGTACATTGTTCCTAGATCTGGAAATATGCCTGAACCCACACGCCACTGTTGAAAAGGGAAAAACCTTGTTTAGAAAAAAGTTGGACTAGCAAGATACACAACTAAAAAAAGACACAAACGATTATACAGTTTCAGTCCCTAATACTTACGTCAATCCACTCAAACACTTCTTCATTTCTGGCCTTCCTCTTTAATATAAGAGTCCTTAGTTCTTCCTGTATTTTTGCAGAATGTTGGGTGGTTGAGCCAACCTTCTGCGATGAACTGACTTGACTGAGAGCAAATTCAATATTCTGCAGAAGAAAATTGTGCAGAAATAAAAAGTGAAGATTGAGAGCAAATTCACTTTTGTACCATCCAAAATATGACAAGACGATGTTTAAGTTCTTTGATTCATTCTTTCCTCAGGGAAAGGAAGGGCAGGGCATGTTCTTGCAATACACTTAAGCTTCCTGTTATCAACATACATGTTATCCAACCACCAAGAATAATAACACTCCAAGAAATCTAAAAATCTACTAGTTCTAAAACGGACAATAAAATGCTTCCCACCTTATCCTTGGCAAATTCAACGGCTTCTTCGTCACTGTCGAAGAAGACATTCAACTTGACAGTAAATCTGCTCAAGATTGCAGACACATCTTCACGACTCTAGAACATGACAAAGGAAAGTAAATACCCTACACAGAGAATAATTGAGTTCCTGAGCAATATTTTTAACCCGTTGCACCCTAATAACAATATCCATATTCTCCAAACTCTCCTCTATACATTTCTTTGGAGCTGACAAGTCAACAAGGATTTGTTTCACAATCAAACCTTCTTAGGTTGGAAATCACTTCCTACATTCTCATGTTCTAAATGAATGACTCAGCGGTATTACTGTATGAAGACATTAGATGCTGGTCACTCCAAGTGAAATGGTCAGTTAGACGTACACATTACTGTGCATGCCTCGATGGGAAACGTGCAGTGACAAGAGACAAATCACTGAACATCTGCATTTTAACAATACCCTTCAGTATTAAATCAATCGCACACCCATTAGTTACCTTACCGTGCACAAGCTCATGCAAGAGTGGCGAGAGGAGGGGTGGGGGAGATAAGAAATTTGAAACACTTACCAGTGCTTAAAAAAACAATTCCCTAAAATGCCAAAAACAGCACTTACCGTGTCATTTGCTGCAATCTCCAACAAATGAGCAAAGAGTTTGGCACCTTTCCTTTTGGACACGTGTTTTAAGACACAATCCAAAAAAAGTTTATCAAGATTCAGATTTCCATCAAACGCAGTTGGTCCCATTATCTCGGCGAGATACTTCCACAGCAGTGGAATGTCAACTTCCAAATCTTCCGCACATTCCATGATTGGCTCAACCCTGACAACAGACCATACAAAGACAAAATATTACTTAAATATGTTGGTATAAAAAAAGATCCTTCTCTTCATTCAACTCCCATATAACCAAAGTTAAGAAAATATAAAACTTTAGTTCCAGTTTGAGGCTTTTAATGCAAACTATAAACTACCTAGTGAAGATTCTCTGTTTTGTAATTCCGCAGACTAGAAGATCGAAAACAGTTGCTCAAAATATTGTACACCAGAAGTGGAACATAAACAATAATCATTTAACACACTCCAAACATGAGGATGTAAAACAAGCAAAAGAGGGGCATACCCAGCGAGGTATTGTTCATTTGTGAGCACCCCATCTCGAAACAGGAAGTGGAAAAGTCTACCAATAGCCTTTCTACTTGCTTCACTTTTCTCCACTGTGTGGTTGAATGCAGATGTCACAAAGACATAATGTGTTGAAGGAGACTCGAGTTCTTTAACACACTCCACAGCTTCCTATCAAAGGGAAAGCACTCAATGTTTAAAACAGACTGTTGAACACTTTGAATTTGTAGTCCTGACAAACATACTGTGCATCAGTTTGTTTTTTTAGATGATTTGGCACTGTGTGAAACGGAGATTTAGAGAAAGGTACTACTAGCATTTAGACCAAGGATACAACTCAACAAGAGCATACAGAGACATTTCTTCTCCATTTTTCAAGACATCCGTGCAAGGCAACTGATTGATTACTGAGCTTTTATAAATTTTTTTTCCTTCTTTCTTTTATCTTGAGGAAGGGAAAGGGGGTCCTAAAAAGATGGGTCCTAAAAAGATGGGTCCTAAAAAGATTGGTCTATCTGTGGTCATAAAGAGGTGGATATGTTGTAGTTCAATTTTATCCTTGGTTCAAACTTTATTTTCCTTTGTTTCAAACTCATTATCATACATTAACATGACCAAGAACAAAGGAAAATAAAATTTGAACAAAGGATAAAATTGAACTACAACAGATACACATGTATGTGCATACTGGTCAGAGAGAGGAAGGGTACCACAACATTATGTATCAAGAAAAATATCAATTGATAGATACAAGGGCGATGTTCATTAGCTGTGCTGGCTTCTTTTACAACCTGTAACAAGCCCTCGATAGCTCCTGTATATTGACTCTTACTTGCAAACAATAATCCACAGAGCCAACATTCTAGTAATGACATGATAAAGAATACAAAGCGAGAGCATGGTGAGAATTCAGGGCTACAGTCAGCATTTCAAAGGTTCAGAAGAACTATAAACTGCCACCAAGATTTATTAAGTGCTGACAACAAGGGAGGGTTACTTACCTTCATATCTTTGATAGCCAGATACTCTTCAATAATTGCATTTGCCTTCTTTTTCATCTCTTCAGGTGTGAGTTCTGGTGCAGGGGACACTGAAGCAGATGTGGGCTCTGGAGTTGAAGGTGCCTCTGGAGTTGAAGATGCCTCTGGTGTCAGCCTTGGAGACTCCCTTCCTCCTTCGCGTTCTTGGTTATTACGCTAGAAATTAAGCAGAGAAATCAATATATCTACCAGATGGCATTGCACTGGATGAACTGAGGTACAGTACGTCTACACCTAGAAAAGTGTTCCACTGAAAATGTTAACATTCTCATAATAATAACTTATAGCAATAGGCAGTAAAACTAAAAGAGGAAAAAATTGCCACTGTAAGTGGCATGTACATTAGCAGCTTGGAACTTAATCTATCTAGTAATATAATTTTGTGTAATAGTTGAAATGAATTCTTACATCTGTAATTAATTTTATCTTCTTCAGTTCTTGCAAAAGAATTGTGCTCTGTCTAGCCCACTAACAATTTTGCATCTTGATTTTAAAATGAATTCCAGAACTAACTTGCAACTAATGGCTTACATTGTATAGTTAAGTCTTAACTTGTTACAAAGTGGAAGTGGTTGTTCACTTTTGAACAAATAGTAGCTTATATACGATGCATACCTTTGGTTGTGTTACTGCTCGAACAGCCTCTAGAGCCTTTTCTCGCTCTCCTGCCCCAAAGGGTGCTCGCCTTCCACCTCCCATTGGACTCCTAGGTTCTTGACGGCCAGAGCCACCAGAATTTTGTCTTGCAGGTGCTGAGTACTTTCTCTCTCCTGCCAAGGCAGAATACCTTGGAGACAATTAAACAAAATATACCTCAAACTGATATCATCTTTCTCAGATTAAGGTTAGTACTTGCATGTGACAGGCACTTCAAAATGCAGCACTACACTTAAGAAAGGATAATAATGCCATCTGTTTTGGAAGAACTGTAACCTGCACCTAGGAATTGTTACCTCCTTGAGCACCTTTCATATTTCAAAAAAATCTTTTTATTACCATCCATTCTACACAAAAATCCCAAAAATCCCAAACACCAAAATTTATGCAGAGCAAGTACACATTTCACACAACTGACTTGAACACAATTTAAAAAAAAAAAAAGGAATTGGAAGAAACAGTGAGCCATTCCTTGGAAGAAATAAGAAAACTTATGATAATCAGAACCTGCTTTATGGTTGTAACAAGATTTCCACAAAGTTACAGCTATGTCACTGACCAACAACACAGCATATTAGCTATCATATACTATCCAAGCCTCTTACCTATTGCCTGCTGTGGTTCTACTGTCATCAGCTGAAGTAGCAGGAGGAGCAGCAGAGGCAGCTGTTGGACCAGCCCCAGCACCTACTGCCCCTGTTCCTCCACTGCTACCTCTAGCCCAAGAAGAAAATCCCCTACCACCAGGTCCTAGCGAGATGTTTTCAGAATCAACTGGGCGCTACAATAGTAAAGTAAAAGAACATTTTACCCTGCCATTACAACTCTACATAATCATAACACATTTCATGATACATCATTTTCTTACATAGCCTTAATGGCATTTTTGTCTCAGTGGTTTTAACAAACTGTCTACAAATGGTTCCATATTGTTAATTTGAAAAGGATGAAATTACATTTCCATTCAGGAAGTAAACTGTGGGTTCAAGACTCAACTAAAATTTTCCAGCAAACAAATTCATTGTGACACTGCATAAGAAAGTCATCACCTCTCATTCAATCAGTTTTGGAAAACTTTTGATGAAAAAAACCATAGTAACATGGACAACTATAATAAAATCCCCTTCCATGATCTGCATTCAAAGTGATTACATTCTTCTTTCACAAAATTGTACAGTTAAATCAATAAACAAATGTGAACATTTTCAAGGGGCTTTAAAACAGTATTTTAAGGTGTTTTCAACAAATAAAAAAATAAAATTGCTTTCAAAAAGAATGATCAATTGAAATAAAAGCTTGCTGGCGAAGGATATTGCTAAAGAGTGAGGCACAATTTGAAGGGGAATAAAGATAGCTTGGAGTGAAAATGAACACAGATCGTGAAATGGTACCCTTGATAAAGTCTGGCTACATCTTAAAGATGTCCCCACCATGATGTAGCTCTTGTTACTGCACATGTTTATCTGAACAATGGGAAAAAAATAACTTTTAGAACAATGCAAATAAAATTAATAATAACCTTAATGTTCTGGAACCTTTTTGGATCCACGCTCACATTCTTTGGACCTCTGCCAACAGTGGTCCAAGTCTCATCAGCCTGTGGTACACCACCAGAGGGTCGGGGACTGTCTCGACCGCCCATGTTACCTGAATATTAACAACATCAGTCAAGACACTAGACTCCTTTGAAGTCTCAAGCTGTTTTATTATCATCGCATAGGCACTTTACAAGTCATACTGCATGTGGCAGTTAATTATAAATTGTTTTCTTATTTCATTGTAATTTCATTTCCCAGAGACTTTTGTTTCATACGACAAGGCATTACACCTTGTAAGACTTTCTGCCATTCCATTGGTCATCTTCTTAAACTCAGTGTCCTATTTTGGACCTTTTCACATCGCAAATTTAGCGCCACTTTTAGGCATTAGTCCTCACTAACTCACTCACCTAAACAACATAATTATGTTGCTTCACTTCCCATGGGAGGCAGTAGCCAAAAAGTCTAAAGCTTTGGAAAACAATTCTGGACTGCTTCCAAAAAGCCCTAAACATCTCAAAAACCTATTTAAGCCGAGTACCATGGTAAAAAAAAAAAAGCAGCTACCATATCTAGTCTGATCTAGTCTAGTTTATTTCTTGTTTCAAATCAATATACCTTATTTCCAAATAGGCTCAGTTGATAGTTCACATCATCTAGAGAAATTCAAGAAAACATTTGAGGTAGCCTAACCCACCTCTGAGCTTCTTGTCTTGTTTTGCCATTTGAATCATCAACTGTGTCTTTTTTGCTGCATCAGCAGCCTCCTTGTGGATCTGGTCAATAGTTTTGGGATTGTTGTCTTCCCTGCGAGGAACCCAGTTGTTTCCACGCAGATCAACAATGTCTTGCATCATGAATCTGACACGTGCCGATGTAATTCTTGCTTGGATTATTTTGAGGATTTGAGCAAAGTATTGATCCACTCTCGGCTGGAAACAAATGAATAACACATTAACTCAGTCTGTGAATTAACCAACCCAACAAGTATATCCTAATGAAAATTTAAAATTGTTTTGTCTAAAACCTGTTTAAAAACTGGCACCTGTTACTTCCACACAGTGCAACAGAGTGTGTTGCTATTTTTAGTGGTGAGCTTGTATTATTTTTCAAAATGGCAATTGTGCTTCTTTGGATATTTTTAATCTGCTTAGAACTTTCATTCCAAAGAACCAAAGTAAACAAGTCTAAATATGAAATCTTTATATGCTCAGTTCTCGCCAAATCTTCATAAAGTAATCGCAAGTCGCTTATCACAGCAATCGATAAGCATCTACAAAAAAAGCCGGCTTGCTGGGAACTTGCAAATAGAAAGAATCTTGGTTTGAAATAAAGATAAACGCACTACACTTTCCAAATCCATCAAAATACTAAAATGAATCAGATATTGATCATCTCAAGAAAAATCGTGGTGTTCAACACATATTTTTGCAATATTCATGCAGTTTATCATGTGTGAAGTGACTGGAACTATTGTTTCAATAATTATTTTAATTTGGGTTTGTGTGAAATCATGTGGTCATGGTTCGTACAACTTCAGACAAACAAAATTCAAGGACTTTTCGAGGACTTTTCAAGGACAAAAAATGGTTTTTAAGGACTAAGTTTTATTCATAAATCTAAACCATTTACAATTGAATACACATTTGCACATCGTTCAATTAAATTGAAAACAAAGGGAAATGAAAAATTCATCGACCAAAACATAGCCTAACCACTACATGTTTACGTTGCCCCTTAAAACAAAAGCACATGGCAGACTACCCCACATTGGAGGCCTTCGCATGAAATTGAGGCACAGATCCAACTTTGCTTCATGTACCAATCATGTTTTATACCGACCATTTTCGCTTTTTGGCAGTTACTAGTGGACAAATTTTCCATAACAAAATTGTTTAATTTATAAGAGAAGTGATAAGGCATACAGAAGTTGCTAAATTTCAAGGACTTTTCATAACCTACTAAAGAAGTCAAGTACTTTTCAAGGACAACCAAATTCAAGGACTTTTCAAGACGACCGTTAAAATTCAAGACCTTTTCAAGATTGTACAAACCCTGTGTGGTATGTAATGTGGCAGTTACTTTGAAATCTTCCAACGTGATCAACTCGACTGTGTCGCACAAAATAATATTTTTCCGCTAATAACGCTTATAAATCAACCAAATAAAAATGAAGCAATCAATCGCCAGATTTGCCATAGAGGTGAATGCTGCACAAGAGGCCGGGTGCCCGGCTGGGCAACCGGAATATTGTTTCAGTCGCCTGGGACAAAATGTTAGTTGCCTGAGGCGACCAGGCACCACCAGAGCATAGCCTTGAAAATACTTCCAAAAGCAGATCCAATGACAATGAAAATAACTTTATTTATACTTGAATTGAAACCATTGACACTTATGTGCAACACGTGCCCACAAAAAGTCAAAATTTTGGAGAAACCAAGAAGGTAAACACAACGCGCAGTAAATTTTTAAAAATCAGCTTTTCCAAAAAACAAGCTCCAGTGAAAGACTAATTAAAGAACTTATTTCTGGCGAAAAAAGCGATAGGTGCATATTACGTTTTAACTCAAAAATCAAGATGAAAGATAAAAATCACTAAATATTTTCGCATGTGTGAAAATGGGCATGTGGATCATATGTCAAAAGGGAATATGCAAATTTATCCGTGAGTGAAGAGATCTCAAGTTCCATGGAATCTATCAATAGGAAGCAAGGCTAAAATGGCCAAGAAATATTTCGAGACGTCAGATTTATTCAAAACAGCTTTTGATTTGCTGTTATAAGCGAAAAACGTACGAATTTCTTACGTGTACAAAGCCCACGCGGTAAAATTCATCATGCTTAAATCGTTGTTTACTTGCCTTCATGGCCAGAAATTGCGCAGCATTATGTTGAAAATTCTGAAAAAAACTTCGATTTGAGGCAAAATCTTCTATTAAACTATACTTTTTGAATACATTGCTACTCAAACATAATATTTACCGGGCCATCGAATCGTGAAATTGTCGCCAGGCCCTGTTTGAAGTCCGAAAGTTCGGTTTTCGCTTTACGTCCATAATTCGCATCGCCTTAGAGAATCGTAGTGTCGTTGACTTGAGAGCTTATTCTGTCACTTTTAAGACCTGGATATCCATTCTTTTCCAAGCAGAGTATTCTATAGCATTGTTACTTTACATTCTGAATTCCACAAGGTCTAACTCGATCGCATATGAACCAAAAATCTGACCTGAAAATTTTGAGGGTCGGCCGCGTGGACGCCATATTTTGAAATTTGATCATTTAGTGAAGACGCATAGAATAATGCCCCTCTAGTACCCCCTAAAGTCGACAAAATATATGTGCAAACAACAGATTTTGATTGGCTTATTGATCTCCAAATTATAGAGGAAGTTTGGGGACAAAACTCCACTTAGTAGGGGAGGTAGGGGGGAAAGTGTTCTCGCGTGAGGCGATCGCAAGGTTCGGGCAGTTATGGGCGGTTCAGGTGTCAATGTGTTAAGATAGCAAATGCATGCTAATATCTCCAAGTTATTTAAAATTAATCTAATTACTAACTATCTAAATACTATCTACATAGAAAATACAAAATATAATTCTAAAGCAAAGGATATTAAAATATAATTTCTAAACAAGATAAAAACTAAGTAAAATTTATTCTACAGGTCGAATTTCAATTTAGTAATTTCGGATTTAAATTGACTTAATTCGTGTAGCAGTCTTATGTTATTGGGAAGA